>NC_133834.1:5125000-5377500 GCF_047830755.1 Zonotrichia albicollis | reverse complement strand
AAGAAATGATATTGCTGGCAATATAGCAGCCTTTGTTCATTTTATATTTATTAAACATAATGCACTTCATTTTCAAATATTTTACTGTTTCTTTTTAATTTCGCTCACTGTAAGTACAGAACAAACCCTTTTGAAACATTTAAGATGCTGGGGAGGTGCTCGCCCTCCCCGCAAGGCTGCATCCCACAGAGGCAGAGCCCAGGGCAGGGAAGGGGAGCAGGGGCTGCGGTTTCAGCTGCGGCCCTCGGGGGTGCGGAGGAGGGAAGGGGAGCCCGGGTCCCCCTGCACCGGGGGCTGGGCCCGTCGGGGCCGTGCGGGGAGGGTCCCCCTGCCGTGCCTGGCTCCCTCCCTTCCCCAAACCCATCCCGGGGCTCCCTCCCTGCCCCAAACCCATCCGTGGGTCACCCCTGCCTTGTCTGGTTCCCTCCCTGCCCCAAATCCATCCCGGGGTTCCCCTGCCGTGTCTGTCTCCCTCCCTGCCCTAAATCCATCCTGGGGTCCACCCTGTCGTATCTGGCTCCTTCCCTGCCCCAAACCCATCCCCGGGCTCACCCTGCCGTGTTCGCCTCTCTCACTGCCCCAAACCTATCCCGGGGTCCCCCCTTCCTTGTCCGGCTCCCTCCCTTCCCCAAACCCATCCCGGGGCCCCTTCCCCACCCCAAATCCATCCTGGGCTCACCCTGCCGTGTCTGCCTCTCTCACTGCCCCAAATCCATCCCGGGGTTCCCCTGCCGTGTCTGTCTCCCTCCCTGCCCTAAATCCATGCCGGGGTCCCCCCTGTCATGTCTGGAACCCTCCCTTCCCCAAACCCATCCCGACGGCCGGGGCAGGGTGGCCAGCCAGGGGTTCCCCGCGATGGATGGAGCTCCGGTACCCCGGGAGGGACCAAGGGGTCCCCGGGCCCCCCGAGTTCTGCCATGGGTTGTGTCCCCCCCCGCCTCGGGCCAGCGGCCGCCGCCCTCCCGCCTGTCCCCCTTTCCCAAGGAATCCGAGACCTGCGGTTAATGAGACGTGAAGTGTGAAAAACTTCCTGAGCCGAGCGGCCCTAACGACGTTCCCAGATGTCCGGCGGGGAAGGGGCGGCCCCGGGCCCCCCCGGAAAGGCTCTGCCAGCCCGGCCGGGGGCGGCACGGCACGGAGCGCCCCGAGGGGACGGGCCCGGCGTCCTCAGGGACCTCGGGGTGGCTGCTCCGGGATGGGGAGAGGCTCCGTGTGCATCGCCGGGACCCCTGAGTGCCCCTCGAGACCTCTGTGTGCCCCCGGTCTCCTGTGTGACCCTGGGAACCCGTGTGTGCCCCCCGGGCCCCCTCTGTGCCCACCGAGCTCCTGTGTGCCCCTCAGTCTCCTCTGTGCCCCCCGGGCCCCTGAGTGTCCCCCGGGAACCCTGAGAGACCCCCGGACCCCTGAGTGTCCCCCAGTACCCCTGTGTGCCCCCCGGGCTCCTGTGTGCCTTCCAAGGCTCCTGTGTGCCCCCCACCCTGTGTGCCCCCCAGCACTTCTGTGTGCCCCCCACCCTGTGTTCCTCCAGGGACCCCTGTGTGCCCCCACCCTGTGTGCCCCGGGTGCTCAGCCCCGGCCCCTCCGCCCCGGCGGGTCCCCCGAATCCTGAGGGAAGCCCCGATCCCGCTCGTCCTGACCTGGGCCGCAGAAGTTGTTCCAGGAGGGGCTGGCTCCAAGGGAAACCCACCAGAGCGGGGGTCCCCGGGCAGGGAGCCCCGACCCCCGTTCGGGCTGGCCGCTCTCCCTTTCCCTGTCCCCCCCATCAGCCCCCCACTCCTTCCCCCTGCATTTCTCCCCCCATCAAGGCTCAGCTCCACATGCACAGCCCTATAGATATTCGGGCAACTAACTAACTAAATAAATAAATAAACCCCAGCCTTCTATTTTTATGAGCCATTTAACTCCAAAATAGACCTCCAGTATCTAGTCCCCGCGCTGGATTTCCATATCCAGTCACTCAGCCCTGCTTATCTTCATGTATGGCTGCCTCATGTTTAACACACAATTACATTTTCTCCCTCCAATTCCATTACAAATGGAATCGGGGAGGCATTGTTTGAAGAAATGTACTGCTTCAGTTCTAGTTATGTCGTACAATGCACGGAACAGTGGAAAAAATCTAGACACCAAAGAGTCAACACACACAGACACACACACACACGGAGCCCGGCTCCAAGCCCAGCCTGCATCCTTATTTATCCCAAACTGCTGCCCAGCAGTGGGGCCGGCCAGAGAAAAGGGGCCCGAGCAGAGATAACCAAGCGATGGGAAGTTAATTAATTGCATTAAACTATTGACTAACTACCTAGCTCGATCTTAATTCATTTAGAGAATATTAAAAATCTGAGGAACAATAATAAAATTGATGCCGATTCCCAGCGGAAGGAGATGACCAGCAAATTGGATACTTTTCTTAATCTGGCGTAAATAATAACATGTCTGTTCCCACTCCCTCTCAGGCCAATTCCCCTATCATTTATTCCAGCCTCAAAAGCCTGCTTCCATAATTGATATCAGTTACTCAATGAGTGCTTCTTGCCTTTGTTCTCGTTATCCATTATAATTACAAAGTTCAGCCCGGGCCGGGCGATGCGGACGGAACCCTGGAGGGGCTGCGAGCCCCGGGATAGGTCCAGGGAAGGACGGGACCTTGGCACGGCACTACCAGGGGGGACACCCCGGGAAAACCGTCTGGGATCCCGCCGGGAAGCGGCTCCCGGAGCTCGGGGTGCCGGGGGTCCCTCCTGGCCTCCGCTGTTCTCGGCCGAGCCGCCGCGCCTGGCTCCGCTCGGCTCAGGTATTACTATTTCGTTATTTATTCACTTATTTATTCATTTATAAAGTGTTTACTTAGTTCGGTGCAGATGTAACATCTCATTTACAGGTTGGCCCCGGGGCAGAGAAACAATTGGCAGCAGAGGAGGGAGGGGAAAAAAAAAACAAGAAAAAAAGAGAGAGAGATAAAAGGAGAAAAAAATTAAAAATAAAATAGAAAAAGGAACTCGGGAGAATAAGGAGGGAGAGCAGAGGGAAGGGGAGCTGCCGCAGGGACCGCTGGCTCCCTCCGTTGACCCCCACGGGACAGGGACCATCTGCGAAAGGACCGCAGGGGCATCGCTCTCCCGGAGAAACTGAGGCACGGGGGGGTCGCTGAGGGGCGAGAGGTGGCTGTGCCCCCCGGGAAGGCACAGGGTGCGAACGAGGGAAGCCGTGCCAGCGCCCGTCGGGAGCGGCATCACATCCCCTGCCAGCCGCTAGCACCGAGGTCCATCCCCGCCGCCTGGGCCCAGCGGAGCGCACGGACCTTGGTTTTCCGGCGGTTTTGGGGGAATTCCCGCTTTCCCCGGCCGTTCCCGAGGAGCGGCTGGGATGGGGGTCGCGGCTGGGGTGGGGGTGGTGGCAGAGGCGGGGCTCGAACCTGCGGCCCCAAAGGGGGCGCGCCCCCGCGCCCCGGGCCCGCGCGTCCCCGCGCTGGCGGGCGGCAGCTGCCGATTGTTTAAAGCGGGAGGAGGTTGCCTAGCAACCCATAGGAGGCTCATTACCGAAGCCACAGTGATTAACAAAAAAGGGTATGAAAGTAAAATGGATTAATTATTTAATTAACTAATTGATGATCAACTTCTTTTTAATTATTCACTTAATTAAAGAAGTGTAACTACAACACTGCCCTTATCAAGTGTGTTGATGTACTGACGAGATTTCAAAGACAAAAAAGGAAAAGAAGAAGAAAGGGGGGAAAAGATATCTTCCCTGCTGCAGGCCCTGCAGGTCTGAACCAGGAGCCACGTGCAACACCTTGGGACACCCTGCCCAAAGTTCAGGTGTGGCCCCAAAACTTTCCTGTGAAGGGCTGGGGCGAGACCCTCCCTCTCAGGAGGAGCAGCACCATCTCTAGGAGTTATATCTGTTTCCTGCTGCCACGCTGCAGAGCATAAATCCAAGCAGGCTGTGCTTCAAGGAAGAGTTATGGTGGCCTTGCTGCCTCTTAAATCCGGGTTGATCTTTTCCTCTTAACTAGACAATGGTTCAGCTGCATCTGGTCAGACCCACCGAGAGAGTTATGGATGGCTGCAAAAGTCTCTGTGCCTTTTTCCCAGCCTGAAAGGTTTGGCTAGGACTGGAGTAAAGGAGCCTTCCTAAGGGTGACTAAAGTGTGCAAAGGAGCTGGGAACACCCCAGCCTGGCATCTGTCAGTGGAGAGAGGTGAGCATCAGGGTGTCAATGCTGCCCTGGTGCTTCTACGTGCACGACAGCCCTGGTTTTCCTTGGCAGGGGCTTTTGGCAGCAGGGACCAGGGGGAAGGAGTGCAGGGAGTCCTTCCCTGGCACCCCACGGAGCTCTCTGCCTGCTTAGGGATCCCTGTCCCCAGGCTGTGCTCCGAGTCAGCAATAACAACTCAGTGATTTTGCTTCCCGACGGATTGGGCTCCTCTGCTCTGCCCAGCAAGAGCCTGGCTCTCCCCGCGTCACACTAATTTTGTTTCTGCTTTTTTGAAGTAAACAGTGCGGCTTGTCGAAAACATTCACCTCTGCTGATTAATTTACCCCTAATGACAAGGATGGCTCTGTAATGAGCAGGTAAATGTGGGGAGTGAAATCCGCCCGGTTTCCCCTGTTAGCATGGCTGATGAGGGAGAGGGGGGCTGGTGCTGAGCCGAGGGGGGCACGGTGCTGCAGGGACTCCATTGATTCCAGTTCCCCATCCAAGGTGTGATTGGATTTATTGTCAGCATGAAGAAGACAAACAGATCACCTCTGCTTGGCAGAGTATTGGCAAATCCCAGATCTCCTGAAGGAAGGGGAACTCGGGAGAGGTGGGCTTGGGTTTTTGAAACCTCTTCTGAAGTGTTTCTCCTCTGTGCACAGGCTTTGGAGCTCACCCAAACAAACCTCATCCCCTCCCGTCACGCAGAGGTGATGGAACTGTTGTCACTCCATGCTTGGAGGTGGCACAGTGGTTTGGTACAGCCAGTAGAGTTCTGAGCATCTCAGCAATGCAAACCATGAGCACTCTGTGCTCACAAGGGTGTGACCTGGGATGGAATTAGGCTATTTTCCCTAGGAGACACTGAGAAGACACTGGAGAGGTTGAAAGGTTGAAAAATGGAAGAGAAGAGTTCTCCTATTCCCATCAAAGGCAGAAAACTCCCAGTGTCAGGCAGGTAGACAAGGCAGTAGAAGAATGGACAAGGCAGTCTGACTTCTGCCTCACCAGTTCCCTATGACTCCACTGGGTTTTAAAAACATAAACCAAGCCTTCCCCTCCATTTAATTCATGCACCTAATCCCCTAACTCTCTTAATTAAGCAGAGGGAAGTTTAAATTGTTCTGACCATCTTTGGGGGGGATTATATATTTCAATCATCATTATGGTATGGCTATTTGTGATACCACAAGATAGATAGGTATATCCATTGTATAATCAGGCATACAAATTATAATCCCCCCAAAGACATTTAATAACAATTTAAAATACTGACTGCTGGACATAGGGCGCTGGCAGATTAGAAATGAATGTGAGTGGGGGGTTCGTTCAAGGACTCTGGATGCTTTTTGCTCTGTCCTACAGCTCTCCCTCCTGGCATTAGGACCAGAGTTGGTGAGGAGGAAGGGACTTCCACCCCTGGGGTCCCTCCCATGCAGCAGCATCCTGCATGGATGCATCAACCCTGTCTGCAGATGGAGCTCAGGGTGAGATGGACGCGGTGGCTCCCAGGAGCATCCTCATCCTCCTGACCAGCTTCCATCCCCTGGGATGCTGTGAAGGTCTCATTACCTCCACTGGAAGCTGTGGATGTGCATCTGAGGGCAGGATGTGGCCTGATGCTGTCTAATTTTCCTGGAGCTGTACACGGGGGTCCCCACTGACATTAGAGGGAGCTGCTGAAGCATATCGAGAGAGGAGGAGATGCTCCGAGTGCTCGCTCTTGCAGCAGAACTGCTCAGGGGTGTCTGCAACTGTGAAATCAGGCCTTTTGAAAGCATGGATTATTGAGTGAGTAGATCTAGCCAGCTCCTTTAGGGCCATTAGTCCTCATATGCACTTGGTTATTTTACACTGAAAGCATACAGGGGAGATTATGTCATTTTTAGGGTAGGGGGGAGAAGAAACAGCAATTTTTCTGTGTCTTAGGAGTAAGTGAAAACAACTGCTTGAAACCTACTAAAACAGAAAAAGACACATGTCTAAGAAATAAAACCACATTCTGACTTGACAGCAAGAGCATTGCAGGCTAAAATCTTGCTCAGTGAATTTTTGTAGCCTGAGTTTGGATGGCAAGGAACTTGAAACCTCATGGCTTAAGTGGAACAACACGACACAAGACTCTTCAAATTTCTGCTGAGGAAAAGCGGAGTCCAAACAAATGGGCTTGGCAGACATCATCCTTCGCAGAGAGGACAGTCCAGCTGAAAAGCAGATTTCTTGCTCTGTTTTTGAAGAATGATGTGGAGATCATTATTTTCTGCTTCATCAAATTAGCAGAGACGCTATTGTTACTTTGTGCCTGGGTACAAAGACAGTGAATGCAGTGTGTGACAGCTGAGGGGAGCCTCAATCCCTGGGTGTGTGAGGGGCACAGGGGGGGTTTGGGTCTGACTCGGAGCTCCTGGAGGTGACAGAGGGACCTGGGTGAGGCTGATGGCTTTGCCTGTTAGCAGCAGTACAGCAAACTGACATCCTTGTTTGATAACGCCACAGTGGCGCAGGAAGCAGCTGAACAGTTGTCTAACACAGCAAGGGATCTCGCTGACGACCAACCTTGCTGGAGAAATCATTCCCTCAATGTGTCCCCAGCTCCTTATCCAGCTTCCAGAGTTTTTGAAAGGTTTTGGTATGGTTTTCCTAACACCTCATTGTGGTGTGTTCCCCTCTCCAGCTCCAGGTTCTGTTGGCTCCTCAAAGCCCTCAGAAGGGCAGATGTGGATCTGCTGGCAGTGATGAGCTGGCAGCTGCTCTGTGAGGTGCCCAGCCCTTGTCACTGAGGGATGATGATGTTTACATACCTGGGAAACACTAAAAAACCCAAATAAAAGAGATAATGGCTAAACACACCCCTGGGGTGGGTTCAAGAGACACACACACAGGTGGGACTGATGCTCTTTATCCAACCCAGCAGTGCCAAGTGTTTTACAGGGGTCACCCAGGCTTGGCTTTAGTGGCAGGGAAAGGGCCTGGCCTCAGGCTCCTTGTGAGCAAGGGAGGCCCAACCCAGTCCCCACAGCTCTCCCAAGGATCCCAGATTTGCTGTGTCCTTCACAACCACCACTGCAAGCCTGATGTTTATTTTCTGAAGGAGAACCCCACAATGGGGTGCTCTCCATGAACAGGATGTGGTGCTTGCCCTGGGGGCAGAGAATCTGCTTTTACAGTGTGCCCTCAGAGAGACCGTGCCAGGAGTGGGGAGCCCAGGCCAGAGCTCACAAGGCATCAAATGTCCTGCTGAGAGCAAGTTCCACCTGACCTGGCCCCCTTGGGAGCAATTTGGGCTCTGTTGGTGCCAGCCAAGCTGGCTCAGACACAGCTCTGTGCTGCAGCCCTGCCCTCCCGCTCTCTGCCTTTAAATCACCTCCAGCTTTCCTCTTTCTGTGGGCTCATCTTCCCTCCTCAGGAACCTCCACATCAAAGCTGTGCAGGGAAAAACACACTGCTAACTTCTTTAAACAGTCCTGGGCGTTTTGATTACGGGAGCTGGCAACTTCTTTTCCAGAGCTCGTGAACTTCTTGGAAAATCTCCCAGGAGTTTCTCTCTGGGGGAACTTTATATTTTCTTGCTGATTTTTAAAAGTCTGCTGATAACACCACATGAGATTTTTTTTTTTAAGCACCAAACTCTTGATGGATGCTGTGTTTGTAGGAGCTGTAAATGTAAATTGTTTTTCTTCTGGCCACTTATGTTTTATTTGAAACGTACAAAATCTGAGTGTGTAGTTCCTGAGAGCTGGCCTAGAGAACAGCAGCACTCCCAAGTAGTTTGTCTCCTATCAAATGGCATTAATAATTTAGTCTCTAATTAAAAGTGAGGTCAAACAATGAAAAATGACTGAGCTAAATGGTTACGCTGTGATGTATTAAAGTGCCTGGTGGGTTTTAATGGATGGAAGGAGCGTTGTTGTTTGTTTATGTACAAAACACTTTCAGTCAAAGACTGTAGGAGTCCCAAGGAAATGTATTTAACTAAGATCTTTTACAGGTTACTCAGTCAATGTCTTAAAGAGACAATTTTTGCACACCTTTTATATCCTTCAAATTGCTCAGCTACTTGTAAAACAGCTTCTCTTAATGACGAAGGGAGGGAAAAAACCTCCTTTGATGCCTCTCAGGCTGGCTCATCAGCAAATGTTAACACTCAGAAATATCTAAGGGGATCTAAGACATCGTGGGAGAGGTATTTTGAAGGGAGCTTGTGTTTTATGTTCTGGAAGATGCTCTGGGTGTCTGTTCCCTGCGTGCTGGTGGCTGCCACTGCCCTGAGTGATTTTGGGAAAGTACCTGCCATTAGTTTGATTACTTTATTTGTCAGCAGCCTTGCCCAGAAGCTAACCCTGTACTGAACAGCACTGTGCTCCCCCAGCAGCTGCTCTTCCAAAGAAAAATGGGGCAGAGAACAAGATTTCAGCTCTCTGTGTGTAGGGAGAGAACCTGAGAGAAGGAGGAGTCTGGTGGGAGAGGTCCCAGAAATAAAGCAGGGGCACAGATATGGAACTCTCTGTCATGGTACTTGCCAGAACCAGGGATGTCCAGAGTGTCCATCAAGGGCCTCACCCGCCTGAGCAGCCTTCCCACCACACCATGGTGGGGTGCACTTGCTCAGTTCAAGCAAATTGTGCGATGTCCTGTCACAGGGAGAGACCTGACTTCATGGAAGTGAGGGCATCATGGGCATGAATGTATCATTTTGTAGATTCTCTGTCATGTAGGTAGAAATGTTATATTTCTGACCCAAAGTCAGGGCACAAAGGTCCTTGAATGGCAGGAACATAGAAATACCTGTGATTGCTTGTCTGGGGTGCTCCACTGGGAACCTTGGCTTGTGTTTGCAGGGCTTCAGGGCTGAGGCACTGGCTCCTCTACAGATCTGCTCTTATGGTTTTACAGACACCTCTGGGGAAGGCTGAAGTAGAGGATGACGATTTGCCTTGCTCATGGTGAGCACGCCCAGGATATTCCACCATACATCAGGAGCCAGAGGTGCTTTGTGCTGGCCAAGCACAACAGGAGAAACGCTTCTGCTCATCAAGGCTAGAAGTGGAGCTTGGGTTGGGTATGGACTCAAGAAGCTCACATTTCTTTACAGTACTCCAGGCAACCAAAAAATGAGGAAACTCCAAGTCTCTACTCCTAAATATTTAGCCTTTATTTATTTACATTCTTTGCTGACAATCTTTATATAAAAAGACAGGAAGTTGGAGTTTTGCACCTATTTCATTTAACACCACTTAACTCCTGGCACTGGCCCAATATGTCTCCATTAAGAGGAGACTTTGCAAAAATTGTCCCAATTAAGCAGCAGCGTTGCGATTTGCTGTTGTTAGGCTAAACTGGTTCCCTGGGAGATGTCCTAATGAGGTATCCATCTTGATTAAGTGCAGACCCATGAAGTGCTTCCCAATTAAAGGACAGAGTATGCATGTATATTCTCCAAAATTTATAATTTTTTTTTTTTAGAGATAGTTATTTGTGGAATCTCCTCTGGGGCTCCCTTCCCCACGGACAAGGACAGTGTTTGCTTTGATGTGGATGGTGCTGATCAGGCCCATCGCAAGTGGCCATGGACTGGCAGCACCCATGTTTGTGCTTAGGTGTCCAAATGCAGGGCAACTGAAGGAGAAGGCCCAGTGGAGGAGAGCTCATGCAGGTGTCATTCCTCCATGCCTGGTCAGCTTTTGTATCATGGGTTGATTGTGGGCTTACACTGGGAGTTGTTCTCTGTGTTTCAGGCCACTTTTCTAAACAGGAGAAAGCACTGGAGCTGAGGAGACAAGTGGTAGGAAGGCAGGAAAGGACTCATATCAAGGTTATATGGACAAACTGGGTGTGTGGCCATGGTGGAATGGAAGGGGAAGATGCCCCTTCCTTCCCTCCCTCCATCTCCCCACTGAAGCTACTGAGGTGCTTAATAAGGGGTGACTTGCAATGGGAAATTCCCTCTGGTTTTAAGGAGAAAACCACCAGAGTCCAACATTTCCCCATATGTATCCTTGACACAGCATCCCAGAGGGGCTGTGGAGTCTCCACCCTTGGGATTTTGAGGAACCTGCTCTGGGTTTGGAGCTGACCTTGCTTGGGGCAGGAGGTTGGGACAAGGACTTCCAGGAGTCCCTGACAGGAGTCCCCCAGCCCTCCAGAGCTGCCCCAAAACCATTGGGGAGTAAATCAGGAGGAAGGGGGAAAGGCAGTGCTCTAAAACCCTGTGTGGGGTTTGGAGAAGAGAAAAAACACCTTCAAGTGAGTTTCTTCCCTGAGAAATAAGAGCCTCACTTCTTCCCTTTCAATAACTTTCACTTTAGTTTAAACCAACAAATGTCCATTTGTCAAGTGTTAATATTCACCCAATGTCCAGAGGACATACCTTGAAAGTTATTTATAACAAGACTTTTTTTTTTTTTTCCTTCCAAGGAAACAGTGTTCTCATTCCATATTTCTTCTGTGCTACAGAATTACCAATCAACTGTTTTGGAGTAATTTTAAATACAATTATAAGGAATGTGATTAGGACAAATGCAAAAGAAGTTAAACATAATCAATTCCTCAGTGCTGCCTCGTGGTTTACATTTTAGTATCGTTTAAGGGGATTTGCGCCAACCTTTTGTAGTAGATTAAAGGCAGATATTTTGTTTGTTACAATCAAACCTATGATTTTGGTTTTATAAATTTTTAAAATATTAATTATAGTTTGAAAAGTACATGGAGGTGAATACATTAACTAGTTTCCTGCTTAGATAGCAACTATTTGGTGTTTGGCATTAGATTAGCAAGGAGCAGGTTGGGAATTTTAATCCACCTTGTTAAGTTATTAAATTTGCTTTATTTACATACAGATCTCACTTTCATTAACATTGTAACAGGTGGTCATTAACAATTTATCATTTGCTAGGCAGAAACAAAAAGAGATTTTGCTACCAAGTTTTCTCTACTGAGTGTCTCAATTATACTGTATAGCAAGGCTAAAACAATTACAAATACTGTTTTACAACAACACTCAAAACTTGGGACCATGTGGAAAAATCAGTAATCTTTGAAAATTTCACAGTTTGTAGTTTCACTCTGTGTAATTACAGAAATAAAGCTTCTTTTATTTTCAAAAAGGGAGATATTTTTAATCTAAAATATCTGCTACATTAGAAGTGTTTGGGTTGGGTTGAAGAAAGTATGGAGCCCATCCTACTTATTTGCAACTTAGGTGAAGACTAATAGAATTTTAATACGATCTGTAATCACACTAAAAACTGTAGTTCAAAATTCCTGAGCATCACTTCAGAGCTATTGAATAGCCCTGGATCTAATTAGCATAATCATTTGCAGAGCCCTTGGAGTCCTATTTTCACAACCTTTTTATATTCTGAAAACAGGGGGTTTATAGTTTCTTTCCATTTTTTGGCATAGGAGGAGGACGTGGCACAGTTTCCTTCTCCTTCCCGCCTCCCTCCCTTTTCCCCTCTGCCATCCCCAGCAGGCACCTGCAGCCCCACAGAGCAAACCCTGCCCTCACTGCATCCCCCCAAAGCCTCGGAGACAGCTGGAGGCACTGGAAGCTCTTCTCTTTCTCCTAAAAATACTGTGCTTGATAAGCCCATCTCTGTTTTTAGCCTGGCCTGTTGGTGTTGGAAGGAGCACGGCCTCCAGCAGCGCTTTCGGTGCTGCCGCCTCTCCTCCAGCCCTGCAGCTCCAGAGCTGCTCCTCTCTTGGCAGCCAAGGGCTCGCTCTCACAAGGTGGTTTGTTCTGGCAAGGCACCCAAATAGCTGTGGTGCTGGCACCGCTCTCTGTTTTGCAGGATAGAGTCCTCATTTGAGTCTCTTGTCATTTGCAAGGTTTCCAGCGATGCTGGTTTGTGATGATCCATAGCACACGGGTGATTTAAAGCATTCCTCAGGCTTCCAGCTCCTGCTGCACCCAGGAATTCAAACCCCTCTCTAGGATGGCTTTTCCCAGTGTTGAATTGTCATCTGGGTTTGGTGCATAACTCAGGCTGCAAGAAGCTCCTGCAGGATCATGCTTTATTCCACATAAAATGGCTTTGATGCTCTGAGAGCACATAGAGTGCTCCAGAATGGCTCTTGAATTGACTGATGCTGCCTCTGTGTATGCTGAAAATAACCTTCATGTTACACTTGATCTCTTTTTGATCTGTTTAGGTAAGAAAGGATTATGGAGACATTACAATTCTTAGGCATATCCAACTACTGGATCTTCACTGTCCATTTCATCCATTTTGCTCTCCTAAATTGTGGTTAGGTGAGATGTTTAAAAACCACCATCCTCAGGTTGACAAATCAGCACCCTAAACCCCCTTACTGGCATTTCTATTTAATTTCAAATAGTTTACACCAGAACTGGGGGATCTCAGCCACCTCATTTGTCCCACCCCAGCTCCCTCCATCAGCCTTATCTGCAAGAACAAGAGTCACAAAAACAAAAATCACCCCCGGAAAATCCAGTGCCACCAGGCTGGTTGGTGAGCTCTCTTGTCCAGTCACAAATATTATCAAACTGATTGGCTTCTCCTTCAAAACACATTTTATGTGTGTCTGGTGATCTTGGTTTGAATGTTCATTTTGCCCCTGGCAGTTTGTCTCTGCAGCTCACTGGAGCTCAGTGACTGGTTTTCAGTGTATTTCTGGACTGTCAGTCTGTTCCAAGCTGCAAAGTGATTCTCCTTCTGTAATTTGAGGACTTTTATGAATTGAACATCAAAGAAGTCTGTGAGTCCCGCTCTGTCTCTCAAGACTGATTCCTGCAATTAGAGTTTCCCTAAATCCTTTTAAATTTATCATTGCTTTCACAAATCCAAGTCACAAAGTGCTGGATTCCTGAGCTGTTTTATTTCCCTCTCTGCACATCATGGCTGGGTGTCAAGGGTGGGGACAGGAATTTCTGGCTTTACTGGGAGCTGACTGTTTGCTTCTGTACTTACACATGAGTGGTGAGAGGAACCAGGTGTGAGAGCTCAGACTGGGGCAGGTATATACCTGTATCAGTAGGTATATCTTGAAGCACATTTACTTTAAAATGTCTTTAAAACGAGACTGCATCCTCGTTCTGTTTATCTTCAGGATGCTTATGGACTCAGTCCAGCAAATCTCCCTGCCTGGTGTTGGACAAAGGCCACACAAATGTGGAGAAAGGCCCAGATCTGGTAGGATTTTCCTGATCCTGAGTGAGGCTGTGTGTAGGGGGGTCCCCAGCCCTGACCTGTGCAGGCATCCCAGAGCATCCTCAGCTGGCATTGTTGTGTGGCTGTCACTTGTGCTCTGGCTTCAGGGAACTGTCCTGCTGGGTTGGTTGAGTGTGGTTAATGCCATCCTGCAGGTTTAGCCCTGCCTGTGCTTCCTCCACCCCTTCCTCGCCCTCATCTGCAGCACCAGCATCCCTTACTTGTGCTAGGATCCTATGGCATGGGAAAGTAAATCTGTAAGAGAATTTTATTTTAATAGACATGGGAAATTAATGCCTGGAGATTACTGTAAAAAAGGACACAAGCAGAATGCCTCCCTGCTTCTGCCACTGTTCTCTGCCTACATCCATTTTGTAGAAGCTTTTGAATTGCTTCCTTCTGACTAAAATCTTTCCACAGCAAAGATGTCCTTGATTGTGCTATTTTAAAAAGTAATTTTCCCACCCTTGAAAGTTTTTATCTGCAGAGTTTTATATTTTCTCACTGACTTAAATAGCCTGGTCTGCCTCTTTCTCAAAGTAGAACAGACAGTGCCTTTATTTATCCTGTTGGTACTTTAAACTGCAATAAGATAAATGGGCACAATTATAGATGTGTACCAGAAAAGGAACATGTGTTCTAGCATATGTGATACTAACCTAAGCAGACATCTAAATGTACTTCTCAGATAACAAACATTGCACACACACATATTTATTAAACTCAGCAACAGCCCTTGCCATCCTTTTCAGCTACTTTTAAACAGCTGGTGAACTGTCAAAACCACGTTAAATATTTTAACAAACAAGTTAAATATTTTTAGCTGTTTCTCTGATGGTAGTAAAAATTCAGGGTGGAGTAATCTAACTGCTTCTGTGAAATGCTCGAGGAGAAGCAGAGGGTGATTTTATTTGGCTGTAAGTTGAGAGCCAACTTTCGTTCTAAGGGATTAAGCTGAGCTGTGCACCTGAGACCCAGCGAGGCACGGCAGTGCCTTCACCACTCTCAACTCCTGGGATTTGTGGTGGGGAAAACCCCTTGGACTCCCTCCCATGGGATTTACCACGGGTTAACACAGCGGATTAGATCATGGAAAGCTGGTAAATGTTTATTTACAGTGCCTGGGTGTTTATGGGGCTCTTCTGCTCCTCTCCTGAGCTCCCTCTCCATGGACCTGGTCCCCAAAGCCTGGGGAGCATCCCAGGTGTGGCTTGGGCTGTGCACACACGTGTGGCACAGAGGCCTTCCAGTGCTTCAAGGCAGGCTGGGAGCTCCAAGCAGCAACGATTTATATCACTAAAAGTCAGAAAGGATTTGCAAAGCATCCCTTCTATTGTTATTTAAGTGCAACAGAGAAAATCCACAGTGAGAAGGCACAGGCCAAGAGCCTTTTTATGTTTAATATACATAAAAAAGTTGAGTATTATAACATGTGAGCAGGAGATAATGACAGGTGAATAAAAAGAAAGACAGGGATGTATCTAGCAAAGTGTCAGATTGATAAATAAATGAGCAAAGACAGGAGAATAAAAGGCTATTATGAAATATATCAAATCTGATGTGATATGGATCGTGCTGCGGGAAGTTCAGTCTTCCTTTGCCGAGACAGGAGTCAAGGACAAACAGTTTGTCTGCGATTACGAGCTGTCCTGGCTGGGAAATAAATACACCTGGAAGATGGCTCTGTCCTTCCCCTGCCTGCCTGCCAGCACGGGAGCACCCTGGAAGTTCACTCAACACAATTCATTGTGCGCGGCCTCTCCCATGCACAATTATTACAAACTGCTTCTGAGTGGATTATGGGCTCTCATGCAAAACTAAGAAATCAAGAAAGCACAGTTCAGGCTGCAGCCTCACATCTGGGGAGGGGAAGCAGAGCTGGAAGCCAAGCAAGAGGATCATATTTTGCTGTAATGGAAGAATGATTGATTAAGCAGAAAGTGAAGGATTTGGGGAGGAGCCTGTGGTGTCTTGCTGGAGAGAGGAGGAGAAACCAGCCATGGAGATGTGATGGATCTTGAAAATTAATCTCAGCAGCACCAAGAAGCTCGTTAGAGTGTGGTGCATGCCCAGGAGGTGTGGTCCCTGCCAGGGACAGCAGGGGTGGGACAGGGGCCGTGCTGTCCCCTGGGCAGCAGTGACCCTCAGGGCAAAGCTGCTGTTTTGGGGATGCTGATGGGGGCTATTGGCAGGTCAAACCTCCCTGCTGGAAACTGAGGAACCAGAGAGGAGCCAGGTGTCTCTCTGGAGAGATCAGGCTCCTCCTGACCCTCCTGGCACAGGGAAAGGATGGTCTGAGGAGGGGAGGCCAGCCGGGGGCATCTGCTCCCCTGCAGCTGCACTGGAAAATGGCACAGGAGGCCAGAGGGGCAGGGAAAAATCCGGCTGGGCATGTGCAGTGTCGTAGACATCTTTTTGTGAAAATCCTTTCTTAGGATTTTTTTCCCTTCTGAGAAGCTGAGGCCTCAGAAACAAAATGCAAGCAATGGTTATCTGCTGCTGTGGAATGCTTCAGGTGGATTTTTGATTGGCCCATCTTGGATGTTTATAATTAACAGCCAATCAAGGCCGAGCTATCTCAGACAGAGTCCAAGAAAGCTGCCTTTTGTTATCATTCCATTCTATCCTTAGCTAGCCTTCTGAGAGGAAACTCTTCTTTCTATTCTTTAGTATAGTTATAATGTAATATATATATCATAAAATATAAATCAAGACTTCTTGATTTATTCTCCAGTCAACATTTTCGTCTCTTGCCTCATCCAACAACCCCTGTGACCACTGTCACAGTGCAGTACAGTGATGTGGGGGTAAATGAGGGTTCCTGGAGAAGCAGGAATGAAGGATATCAAGAGGAAAAGTAAAACAGTCTTGGGTGACAACCAGCCACGGTGGGGGCTGTGTTTGCAGATGAATTGGGGCAGCTGTCCCAGTGGGAATGTCTGTGAGCAAAGCTTTTCCCCAAGGCACACAGGGAGAATGGCTGAACAAACAGGAAAAAAACCCCACTAGTGCCACAAGTGCTTTTTGATGCCAAGATGAATTTTCCCCCAAAATTGAGAATAATGAATTTACAGGAAGTTGTCCTGGCATAACTTGGTGCAAGACTTTTGAAGAAACACTCACAGGACACCAACAGCCTTCTGGCAGTGATGGAAATATATCCCAGAAAAACTCAGAAAGGCTGTCAGGTTAAAAAGCTTGGCAGGAGTTGTGGGCAAAGAAGTTTTACATTTTCCAAACCTGCTTTCTGAGAAGGATTTTCCTGTGTTGAACCAGAGCTGAGGTATCACAAACTGTTTTAACTGAGCTAACTGTATTTGTGTTTCAGCATTGCTAAAAATCTTGTCCTATGTTTTTTGTGCTTTTTTTTCTATTTTCTCTAATTTTTTTTTAAAGCAAGACTCATAACAAATGCTGTCAGAATTACAAACACAGGTCTGATCCGCCAAGTACTTCTCACAACAGGTTCCCTGCTCATCACTCACAGTCCCAGGTCCGAGGAGGAGGTTTTGTTAAGAGACTGGGTAGAAAAATGTTTCTTTGTCTCTGTCAGCTCTACTTGGCAGCAATCACCAGGCAGGCAGCCTCCTCTATTAGGATTGCATTCTGTGTCAAACACCTCATCATTAGAAAGTGAGGCTTGAATGTTATTCTTTAAGCCTTAGATCAACTGTGGAGGCTGAGATGTAATGGAAAAACCTGATGCTGGAAATTCTCGAGTCATTATCACAATTTATACTTAAAAGAGCTCCAGTTTTATAGCAAAAAGAAAAAAAAATCCATTCATTTTAATCATTGCAAAGCTTATTAAAAGGTTTTGAATATTATTTATTGCAATTCCGTACCAGTTCTAATTCACTCATTAATTCTATTCATCTTGAAACTAATTTTAAACTTTCAAAATTTACCGTAGCATTTTGAAAAGTTAAAGTAACTTTCAAGATGAATAGAATTAATGTTTTCCTTCCCTCCTTACAAACTGTTTTCACCTTCAAATACAAACCATGACCATGCCATGCTAATGGCTGCAAATGGATTCTCTGTTTAAGGGTTCAAAACCATTACGTGACAGCGGACGTGGAACACAATTTCTGAATGTGCACAAGTGTGTCTGAGTGTGTGAAGGTGTGAGTGTGCCCGAGTGTGAGCAAGTGTGCGTGAATGTGCCTGAGTGTGCTGGGGTGTGCACGAGTGTGCCTGAGTGTCAGCAAGTGTGAGCAAGTGTGTGCGAGTGTGCCTGAGTGTGCAAGAGTGTGTGTGTGTGCCCGAGTGTGAGCAAGTGTGCACAAGTGTGCCTGAGTGCGTCTCAGTGTGCGCAAGTGAGCAAGAATGTGCCCAGATGTGCCGGGGTGTGTGAGAGTGTGCACGAGTGTGCAAGAGTGTGTGCGAGCATGCCTGAGTGTGCAAGAGTGTGAAGGAGTGTGTGCGAGTGTGCCCGAGTGTCAGCAAGTGTGGCTGAGTGTGCACGAGTGTGCTGGAGTGTGCAAGAGTGTGCCCAGGTGTGCTTGAGTGTCCCCAGGCATGCACAAGTGTGCGTGAGTGTGCCTGAGCATGTGCGAGTCTGCCCAAGCGTGCAAGAGTGTGAGCAAGTGTGCACAAGCGTGCAAGAGTGTGCCCAGGGGTGCTTGAGTGTGTGGGAGTGTGTGCAAGCATGCCCAAGTGTGCACAAGTGTGGCTGAGTGTGCCCAAGTCTGCCTGGGTGGGCCTGAGCGTGCAAGAGTGTGAGCGAGTGTGCACAAGCATGTATGAGTGTGCCTGAGTGTGAGCAATTGTGCCTGAGTGTGCCCGAGTGTGCCCGAGTGTGCCTGAGTGTGCCCAAGTGTGAGCGAGCGTGCACAAGCGTGCCCGAGTGTGCCCCAATGAGCGCTGCTGCCGCCTCCAGCTCTTACCCCAAATCCATTCCCACAGCCAAGATGTGCAATGGAGTTTTCCCCCTCTGCTTCCCCCTGTTTATTTCTGTTTGCTCTCTGTTCCCTCTGACCAAGGACCATCACAGGTCTGCTCAGTCTGACACGGCTGCCATAAATTTGGAGCATTTGCTGTGTGGGGCACATCTGGCTCCTGAGAAAACAAAGTGTTATTTTGCTGATGGCTGCAGGAGGATGTCTGGGTTTGATCCACCTGTGAGCACTGATTATTTTTTAAACTCCGTACCAACACACAGGAGGTGGATGCTTCCTGGATCCCGCAGCATAGCTCTGCCAGAACTGCCCTTCATTTCCTAAACTCTTCAGGTTAAAAAACTTTCTCTCTTCCTTGTTAAATTTCTACAGGACCTGAAGGAGCAGGCATGTTTTTTTCCTTCCATTGAATGATCCCAAATTCCTTTCTGAAGCAAGGAAAACCTCAGCAGAAGCAGCTGGAAACTGTGAACAGAGTGTTTTCAGTTTTGCAGCACTGGGCAGGCTGCTGGGGCCGTGCTGTGGTGAAGGTGAATTCTGCCTCATACCAAAGGCTTGCTGCTCTTTGTGGAGTGATTGCCTTCATCTGAACATGTTAAAGGTCCTACACATGAACCCAGTTTTCTGATAAACCCCACGCTGCCTTTCTTCTGGCACTGAGATTATTTGCAATAAGAGCTTCTGGAGCTTTGGGTGCTTTATTTTTACGTCCTGAAATGATTGTGTGTCTGTAGTGAACAGGCAGCAAGGGCTTATTTCTGAGCAGCTTCAGGTGTGTACAAGAGTGGTCTGAGATATATCAGTTATTTGGAAAGGTCTGATGGCGACACATAACTGCGAAACTGTTCTCATCTTGGATTCTGTAAGGTCATCACTGTGTTCAAGCCTGCCTCTCATGCTTTGCTACAGCTACAGCGTGAAGAGGGACATATATTGTAAACACAGAACTGCAGAAAGGTCCTTGGTGGGTACATTTATCATTTGAAACCAGCAGAGGTGGCTTTGTGGGGTTTTTTTGGGAGCGGTATTTTTTTGAGGCTGAGTTTGAATCTCTACAGAAGCCTTCCAGTTTTTCCAGATATTGCTGGGGAATTTTCCCTAGGATGGTTTAGGCCAGTTGGAAATGTCACAGAGATCCTCTTGCCATCCATAAATCACAAAGGTGAAGCTAGATTTGGCCCAGGGACGTGCCCCTACTCTTGGTGGGAAGCCAGGAAGAAAATCCCAGAGATAGCAGTGGATAAGAGTGAAATTACAGGGTCCACAGCAAACGTGGATGGGGCTCCCCAATGCCCAAACCCTTTGAAAATTGGAAATACCCACAACTGCAAAGCAAGGCAATCCAGACATCATGGGCAAGGCTCTGCAAGTGGTGAACAAAGATCTCCTGAAGATCTTCCCCTGTGACAGGTCCCCTGGGCTCCTTCTGCTGTGTAGAGGCCACTTCTGCCACAGCTGTAATGTGGGATTTTTGCTGGTTGAAACCTCTTCCTGAAGGAAATGGGGACAAACCCTGTTTCTCCTTGTGGTGCTGGGCTGTTGGAGAGCTCAAAATGCACTGTGGCAGGGCATAACTCTTTTTTATGCTTTGTGGTCACTTGCCATGATTTTATATGTGGCAAGTCTGGCAGTGTGGGATATAGAGCAGGGGGGCCCCAGTGTTGTCAGGGAACGGGTCTGAGTGAAGCATTTTATGGCTTGGCTCGATCCATTTCCTAGCTGGAATATTTCCACCAGCTTCCTTTGGCCATGCCTGAGGCTCCAGCTTGTGGTTTCTGTATTTTCCTTCCCCTGAAGACTGCCGTCTCCTCTTGGAGGAGGGAGGGAGCTCAGGGAAGGATGCTGCTTTTGTGCCTCCTGCACATTTGAGATGAAAGTTCCTGCTGTTCCCCTCTGCTCCACGCACAGATCTTTTCCAGGAGGGAAGCAGAACGTGCAGATTGCCTTTAGCACCAAGCTTAAGTGGATCCTGCTCAGCAGCTGCCACAAAATTCATTCCCAGGAAAGGAAATAGAGGTCTAATGCAAGCAGACACCCCTGAGCTAGCTGAGTCTCCCTGGCACAGGGACTTGGGCTGGGAAGGTGTGGCAGGAGAGCTCCAGCAGGATGGATGCTCCAGGTCAGGATCTCAGCTCCTCCAGGTGTAGCTCAGAGTCATGACCAGGAGCTCAGGTGGAGAATGAACCCCCTGTATCTCACATGAGTCTCAGCCTCACGTCTGAAAAAGCTGCAACCCATCCAAGGGAATAAAGACCTGTTCCCTGTGCCAAACAAAATTCTTGTAGCTGGTGGCTCTGCTGACCTGTCTGGTTTTCCCCTGCCCAGCACTGCAGCAGACACAGGGACCAGCATCCCTGAGGAGGATGGATGTCACCTCCCCTGAATTTTTTAAGTCTAAATCTTGGTGTCATGCTCAAAGCTCTGCTTCCACCTGAAAAGTTCCTGTTGCAAAGCAGATCTTTATTTGCAATGGGGCTTCAGGAGCTGGCAGCCTCGGAAGCAGAGATGCTGCAGGACTGAGAAATGGTTCTCCAGCTTTATGCTTGATTGGGAAGTTTGAAAAAAAGAAAAGAAAACAACCATGAAAGGGATTATCATGTTGTTTTTCAAGCCAAAAATGCGAGCAGTAATTCAGACTTGAGGAAAGCTGTCATTGCCCACGGCAGCTTAAGGAAACTGGCCAGAGAAAGGAAGCTCTGTGTGCTGAGGTAACACAGGGAAGAGCCTTAGAGTCTCTGGGGCACCTGCCAGGTCAAAAACAGCCACAGCTGACTTCCAGAGGCCTTGGATGGGGTCCAGAGCTAGAGCAGTGCCTGATCCC
The DNA here is from genome assembly GCF_047830755.1 of Zonotrichia albicollis. Classification (NCBI taxonomy): domain Eukaryota; kingdom Metazoa; phylum Chordata; class Aves; order Passeriformes; family Passerellidae; genus Zonotrichia; species Zonotrichia albicollis. The sequence continues at coordinate 5,356,405 of NC_133834.1, read as the reverse complement.
TAAGCTGGTGTGTAGTTGAGGAAGGCTTTGTGATTTAGGATGGCCATTGCAGTTTAAAGTGTTGGCATTGAGCTGTAAATACAGTTTAGCCCGATGATGCATTTCCTATTTCAGTTTCTGATTTCAATTACAAACACTGACTGGCTCGATACCATCACTACTAAACTGAAGCCTTTAATATTCAAGGGAAAAAAGTTTCAAAAAAGTGAATGAATTGATTTGTCACTCATACAGACTGGAGTGTCCAACTCAGCAGTGCAAAGGAAAAAGGCAGAATAACCTGAACCTCTGGATCTGTATCTCCAAATACACAACAACAGCAACTGCCTAATTCCCCTTAAAGAACAGCCATAGAAAATAAGACTTTATTTCTTGATGAGAATTACTCAGATTGTACTGCAGGAAAATGGGATTGAGAAGACAAAAATGTGAGGTTTTGGAGACAGAGCTGGTAGATAAACTCATATTGGATTTGTGCTTCTTTCTGTTTAAGAAATGTAGCCCTTACCATGCCACTGGTTTTTAAGCAAGGCTCTCCATTGATTTCAGAGGGGTATCCTGCCTAAAAATCAATGGCACAAGATGCCCCCATGTATTTACCTACTCTGATTTGGTTATTGACTTTTAATAACTCTACAGATACTAACAAGGCAAAATGCCAGGACATTGTTGCTGCAAATTTAGGTCAGGAATTCCCTTGGAAACCTCATGTGGCACTGCCTAAAAACCTCATTTTGCAGTAACCAACCCCCAAAATGCAAATTGTTCTGCTCTCCAGGTGAACAAGTACCTTTTTTTTCCCTGAGCGATCACCTATCCATCAGAAAATTGGGAGTGGGAGGGGTGCAGGGCAGGCTGATTCTGCAAAGCTGCCTGCTAAAGCCCTGATTACTGTTATCAAGCAAAGAAGCAGTCCAGTTTAAGCTGCTAGGGTTTCTGATGAGCAACAGGTTATAATGAAGGAAGGCAAGGAAGGCGTGAATGAGCGACTCCAGCCCCTGGTAAAGAGAGGATTACACTGAAGGTACGTTCCAGGCAAGAGTCTGCACATTTCAGGGCAAGGCAGCAAATGGGCTTAAAAATAATCTGAATTTTTTCTTTCCCTCCCAATCCAACAAAGATAGAGAGTGTAAGATGCTTGTGGAGGGCAGGTCAGCACATCAAACAGGCTCTGCTGGCGCTGCTGGGAGCAGTGAGGGAAGGATCCTGCCTGCCTGGGGTGAGTCAGTGAGGTTAAAATGTGCTCTCTTACCGAGCTGCTCCTGGTGGTGTGGGGATGTTTGGCTGTGTTTCTGCATAGCATCTCCCCCAGGCACATCCCTGTTGTCTCCTCCTTGGCCTCCCTACATTTTCTGCTTGCAGTGGATGTTATCTCAGCAGCCCTCTGGTTGTTTTGAGTCCCTAAATAAACCAAAGGAAGATGTTTTGGATACCTTTTTAGTTCTCCTTTTTAGGATTTGCTGGAAATTTACTGTGAGGAAAAGCTAAAGCTGAGATTTGTAACATGGTCGCTGCTTGGTGGCAACTGCCTGTGAGGGGGTTCCTTTCCTGGGATAAATGCACAGCCCTTTCCCCTGTGGCAGTTGAATAATTCACCTTGTATCTTCTGTAAAGCAAAATTGAGTGCATGAGTATGGGGTTGCCACAGCTGTGGCCTAAAGCCCATTTCAGCTGGAGATGTCTGCTGTAACAGCTACAGTCCTGGAATCAGTTTGGTTTATGGCAAAAATAAAAGCTTCGAAATGGTTGAAAATCCAGGAGAAAGGCTGATTTTTGCTCTTCTTACACCATGAGGGTGATTGTAGCAATGTCAAGATACACCCTTTACTAGCCAGAGATAAGGCAGTGCCCTTTGCTGTCTGAAGATTGTGCAGGGCTTGTGTTCTTGTCAAACACAGGAGGGATGCAGCATTCCTCTTTCCACTGAGCTTTTGAGCAGGCACTGATACATTTATAAATGGCATGTGATAAGCTCTAAAAATGCCACTTTGAAATTGAACCCAGAGAAGTGTGAACCATCTCAAACAAAAGTGATTCTCCTTGGTCACTTGACAAGTGCAGAAGGAATTTCTGGCGACAGGAAGAAAACTGAGGCAGTGCAACCTGCCGGGCTGCCCGAAAGAGAAGGTGGAGAAGGGACCCTCCTGGCCCCACTGTCTCTGCAGAGCCATTGCTCCTGCCTCGGCTGTTTGCCCCACTGATGGGAAGGAAGGCTCTGAGCAGGATGCAGGGCAGTGTCCAGGACAAGGCACAAATCTGTGCCCAGCTGTGCCAGGTATCAATCCCCACCCCACAGTCCTCACTCATCACAGCGCAACAGGTGAGAAGTGCCCTGCACACAAACTGTCAGAGGCACATGGATCACAGCTTCCTTGTGAATTGGATGAAGTTTCAGCTCTGCTGCAGCCCCAGGTATTGCTGGTGTTGAGCACAGACTGTGGCAGCCTGCAGAACCAGGGTTATAATGCACTCTGTGCACGGTGTCACCCTACTGGAAAGAGGCTCATCAGAACATGGCCTGTCAGTTGTCACTTCACTGGGAACAGGTGAAACCCTATTATCAGTACACTGTCTACAGACTTCTGCTGCATCAGAAAGCAGCTCGGCAGGGCTGTGTGTACAAAGATGTCACTGGCTGCTGCTGAACTGCACACAGGCTGCCTGATGAGTACAAAATGTGGGAGCAGCAGGTGAGAGAGCAGCCTGGGGCCAAGCTGGGGCTCTGCTGGGAGCATCTGAGAAATGTGGGGGGACAGGCAGCAAAGGGTGGAAGGGAGTAGGACAATTTCCTAAAGGTCAGGATTTGGTTGCCCCTTTTGTGCCAGATCAGGTGGCTTGACAAAACCTGGACAAAATACACGGTGGAGCTGAAGGTGGCCAGAGACCCCAATGTGCTGCTTTGTGGGGTAGTGGTGACGCTACTGAGAGCAGGTTTGACCCATGCCACACAAGGAGAAACACACTCTGAGGTCTGAGACTGGCTGGACCATTGCTCAGCAGCAACTCAATCTGGTGCTGGGACCAAATTCCTCAATTCAGGAGCAGCAGCCTGGAGTCTGAGGATGGCATCACTTCTTGTAGCTCAGTCCTCCTGAATTCTGCATCCTGCCCTCTGCAGACATTCTCCTTCCCGTCCCCCCTGCTTCCCCCCAGCACCACGCAGCTAATTTCTCGAGTGGGATACACTAATCCCATATTTCTCTGATAGTTACTTTCTCCAAAGCTGTCTTGGAAACCCAGGTGCCAGCTCCCCCCACCACTTCTTCCCCGACCAGGGAAAAGAGATGGCGAACGGCTTTCTCTTGATTGTGTCGATGGGAGATGATTTTCAAGGTGAAATTTCTAGTTCAGTTGAGTCACTTTCATTCAAGGCGATGAGCAAAATGTCACCCCCACACTGAACCACACTCAATGCGCTGTTCTCCTATTGCATTTAAATTTACTCCACTTTTCCTTTCTGACACCTGTTTAAATCAATATCTTCCTCTCCAGGTCGTGGGCAGAATGTGCCTGGTCTCTCCGCACAGCGCTTCTCAAATCCACTAAAATCAACACAATAATTGAAATATTTTCAAGCTGATTACACCGCTGCCTGAGGCTAGGCTGGTTGCTAAGGGTAAGCTCCCTGGTTGCTAGGGGGAGTAAATCATCTTGCATTATTTGATTTTTGTTATAGATATGAAACCGCTACTCCCTCGATTAAATGTCTCTCAGTCTAACACCTATGGGACCTGGGGAAAGAGAAAAGAAAAGCAGCAACCTTGACCCTGTCAAATAAATATCTCTAACTTTTCCTGTCCTCCGGCTTCCAAACCAAACCTGTCTACTGATTTTTTTTATTTATTTATTTATTATTTTTTTTAACCTGACTTTAAATAACAAAGCTGTGGGGACAAGCAGATGAAGAGAGGAAGAACTGTCTGTTCCATTAGAGAATCTCTCAGCTTGGCTAAACACTCTCTATTTACTCCAAACACAGCATGATGGGGAGCTACAAGGATCTAATAGCCTTGAAGATGTAGAATTGCACCAATTACAGTTCCTGTTCAGCCCACGGCTCATGAGACATCAGCTGAAATCACAGGGCCAAATCCTGCTCCCAGGTCTGCAGATCTGGAGCATCTCTGTGGCAGAGAAGGATTTCTCCAATTTTTTTGTGGCTGCACAGGAAAGGAATCCTGTTGGACTCTGCTGGGTATCCAGGAGCCTGAATGTGTGATGGGCACTTTGCTGGTGGGGCAGGAGCTCCTGATGCATTATTAATGGGAAAGCAGTATGTGAGACATATCCCCGTGCCTTGGACATTTTAAAGTGCCTCAGCTCCTCCTGTGAGTTCCTTATTCTCTTAGCACAACCATTTCCTGGGTGAGGGTATTATCCCTGTAGGGTCCCCTCCAAAACTGCTCAGAAATTGATGTGACACAGTAAATCTGCTACAAGTCAGAGGTGCAAGAGCCTCTTCTGCCATTTGTGCTGGAAACAACCAGCAGCCTGGGGTGTTCCTGAGGCACAAGGTTACAGAGGGGAGCTGACTTGGCATAAAGTCTTTTTCCATCCCTCAAACCTCCCTGTTAATCCTCATAGCTGCACTTGGCCTTCCCAGCACTGCCCCAAATCCTCCTTCTTAGGCGGGAAAACAGAGGTACCAAAATTGGAGAGCTGCAATTTGCCTCAGGTTGTGCACCCAGTCCCACCCAGACACCTTTTCCCCCCTCAGCTGCTGCAGCATTACCTGGAGAGGAGAGGCTGCAGAGCCCCAGCTCCTGCCCATTGCAACAGGCCAAGTCCTTCCCTTCCCATTTCTCAAAGGGCAGCTCTAATCCACAATGGACAGGAAAAGCAGCAATGTAAATACTGAAAACCCTTTAGTTACAACTCACATACAAGAGCAATATCTCCTCTGCCACATCACCCGATCCCTCAGCTGGAAACAAGGACACAAATGCCATGAAGTAAGTGATGTCAAGAGCTGCTGATGAAGTGGGTGCAGAGAGAGGTGCTGGCTGCAGACCCTGGCCCAGGAGAGGCTGGAGGTGAGCACTGGAGGTGAGCAGCATCATTAGCACAAATGAGCCAGGCCAGGCTCAGCCCAGGACTCTGCTGCTCCCTCTGAGCTGTGCCAGTCACAGTGGTGTTTTTTGGGGTTATTTGGGTTATTATTCCACACACGTGGAAACATGCAGGGCACGGAGGAGTGGGGTCACCAGGAAATCCTTGTGAGGACACAGCTCTTCCAGCCTGGCTGTCTGTTCTGCCCTTGTTTCCCAAAGTTTGCAGGCAGGATCACTCTGCAGGGCACCTGCACCTGTGCCACACATTTAGAGGGATAAGCCAGCAGCATTAAGAGCGCCACAATCCACATGATTAATTGTTTAATATACTGCAAGCTGGTCACCCCCCCTGGCTGTGCCATGTAACAAATGGAGCTGGTGGAGATCTCGCAGTTGTGAGCTCCTTGTTTGATCTTCAGCCAGCCAGGGCCAGGGGTTTGAGCTCACAACCACAGCCAGCGCTGCCATCACCTCCTCCAGCACCAGCCCTGGGCCTGGTGTGAGGCTGGAGGTGCTGCTGAAGGATGGAGCCAGTCCTGCAAATGCAGGTGTGCAACAGGGGCGGGGCAGATGCTCAATTCAAGCTGTTCCTTAATTTATCAAAGTGTGGAAGCTTGAAGGAAAGCCCAAATTATTTAACTGAGCGGAATGCTCCACACCTGACACCCAGCAAACACAGGGCCTGTGATGTGGGGTTTCACTTATGCATCTAACTTAGTTTAAATCCATATTAAGTACAATTTCTATTTCAATATTGTACAGGTCACACTTTATGTTAAAGTTCCACTCATAAATAGTTTATAAAGATTAATAGATGCTTTAATCAATAACTGATCAATAGTTTAGTGACAGGAAAGCCCAGCAGTGGGGATTGCCCCAAGCATTGTGGGCATTTTACTCTGGCTTGGTGATGTTTGACCCTTGCTCTGGACTGGGACCTGCACTGCTGACAGTGGTGGGATGCAGCACTTCTCCATCACTGCTGGTGGGTACCCTGTGAGTAACCCACATTAAAACCAGGGGGGCTCACAGCCCCAATTCTGACCCCCAAAAGGGCTGGGTACAGGGTCCAGTAACCCTGTGGGTCTGTGGATCCAAGTGGTCCTTTCTGAGCATCTCATCACCTGCTGGAATTTCTGGGAGAGATCTGTATTTGTCCATGAGGAATATATTTTGTTGAAACATAGTTATGATTTTTTTAAAAAGATTCTGCTGGGGAATAGTTCTGTATTTTTTAATACATCTTTTTATCACACACTTTAAGATTTGTGTCCACATGGGCACTAGAAAGAAAATGTAATTATCTCTTAAAAGAATACAGTCAATTTAAGGAAGGCAAATATTAATGTTATATAAATTGATTGGTCAGAGGTTTCCAAAGCAGAGAGGTAGATGCCCATTCCCCCAGTTATTCAGAGGAATTGGATGTTTAATGCCCTATGAGTCAAACTCCTTATATAAAGCTTCCAGAACAGACTCTGTAATTGAATATTAAGTGACTTTTTCATGAGTTCCTCTTTCTGTACCATGATCATGGCAATTCAACTGGCAGTGCTCAAATGACAAAACAAGCACTCAGCAACTTGACCACTCTGGAAACCAAGCAAAGCCATTTAGCAAAGCCCAGAGCCAATGCCTTTGCCTACAAAACCTCCTCTGCACGTGAACCTTTGAAGAACTTCTCCATTTTTAATGGCCAGAAATATCTGCCTGCTAAACTTTAACTACAACTGTACCCAAAGCCCGTCTGTCTAGCAGCAGGTGGGCTAGTGAGAGTCACAGTCCTGCTGGGATACAGCCAGCTGTTCCCAGGAATGAATCTCAAGCAAATTAACAAACACCACACAAACCTGTCAATTGAATCATTCTTGATTACTGTAAATGCAGGGCTGCCCATTAAGGAGCTTCCCCCTCCGTGCAGAGGGAGTTTCTGCATGCCCTGGGTGTGTAACTGGGATGGTGGCACCCCATCCTCTAGACAGACAGGCAGACACCTTAGGATCCATCACTCAGACCAATGAGTTTGAAGAGCTGGAGGTGTCCAGGATGGTTTCCTCACATCCCTGAAGGTTCTGCAGGCTTCCAAAGGGCTCATGAGATATTTGGGTGTAGCCAAAGCTCCTATTGTCCAGGCACATCTCCCTCTATTTCCGTTTGGAGGCTTCTCCTGGCCAACAGCGTGGCCAGAGTGGGTCAAAATCCAGGACATCCTTCCCATTGGCAGGAGTACACTGGGGGTAGAACATCACCTTTGTGGAGATGAGGGAGTGCAAATATTGCATTGAAGGCAGGAGAGCTCCAGGTACCAGACAGCAGCAGCTTACAGAGGCCTACAGACATCTTAAAATAATCAGGGCACTGGGTGAGAAGCAGAAGGTCTTGGCTCAACATCTGTCTGTCCAGTGTTTGGTTTTGTCCTTGAGCTTTGGTGGTGAGTTCAAGTGTGAAATAATGAACCTCCCATCAAGGGTGGATGGCAGCCAAATCCCTGCCTGCCAGCAAACCATGGCAAAATTCAGCTGAGGCTGTCTGTCTGCCCTGCCTGTGGGTGAGTGGTGCTCTGAGTGAGGGTGTGGGACAGCTGCAGGTGACCAAGCTGCCTGAGCAGCAGAGAACCAGGTTTAAGGGCAAACGGAGTGAAAATGGGTAGTGGAGCAGCACAGAGAGGAGAGACCTGAGAGAGGCAGAAGCTGCTGATTTGTGCCAGTAACAGTGACTTTGAAACAACAGAAGGGAAGACAAAAATGCATTAAAGGAGGGAGAAAATGGGCTGTCAAGAGATAACAGGCAGAGCAAAGAGAGGATGTGATCTAGGAAAATGTAGAGGGGACACAGCAGGGAGAGAAGGGATTGCTATGAGGTGCTTGAGGATAGAAGGGGCACCAAAAAGACAGTTTTAGACCCAGACCAAGAGCAAGGTCTTACTGTCCCCTTCCCCTGGTCAAGCAGTGGTCTGGCCAGTAGCCAGTGCTCCCTTTTTGAGCTTTATGAAATGCATCCCCTTGCCTGCAGCCTCTGGTGAGAGCTAGGGCAGAGGCTTGGGCCTCTGGAGAGAGGTACTGGATGTCTGTGTAAGACATCACTCCCATCCATCTGAGTTCTGGCAGCCCTCAAACCAGAAATGGCCTGAAACTGGTTAATGCTTTGATTTAATGGTGTTTGCTCCATGTCCCTGTTTGTTCTTGTGGTTGGTGATGGAAGAGAGCAAGGAGTAGAGCAGTATCACCTTGATGCCATGCAGCAGAGCACATTTGGATGCAGCAAGGTCTTTGCCATGGAGGAAATATCCTGTTCCATGCACACAGCAGATGTCTGGGCACAGGGAGAGCCCATGCAGAGTTGAGGGCCACCCCTGCCTGCCCTCCATAGGACCAGATTGCAGGATGGCTGTTGTCCCACCAGTGACAAAGGGTGAAGGTGGGACATGCCTGTGATGTCTGCAGAGCTCTCAGTGCCCAGACAGACTCCAGGCCTGATGCTTTGCTGGGTCTCTGCAGGAAGTTTTGGTGTTGGTGCATTTCCAGGATGTGTCTGTCTCTATTTGAAATATCTGTGCTCACCTCAGGGCTTTCTGCACACGGTGGCCCAGCAGGGCTGCAAATGGGATCTGACATGGGTTGGCCCCGGTGTGGGTGCTGCTGGAGGGCTGTTTTGGGGACACAGAGCTTGGTGTGGGTGCTGCTGGAGGCTGTTCTGGGGACACAGAGCTCGGTGTGGGTGTTGCTGCTTTGGGCACAGAGCTTGGTGTTGGTGTTGCTGGCGGGATGCTTGGGGACAGAGCTCGGTGTGGGTGCTGTTTTGGGGGCACAGAGCTCGGTGTGAGTGTTGTTATTGGACTGTTTTGGGACAGAGCTCTGTGTGGGTGTTGCTGTTGGGCAGCTTTGGGCACAGAGCTCTCAGTCCGCCCTGTGCAGCTGCTTTGGGGACACACGCGCGGCCCTCCCGATCTCCGCCACCCTCTCGCTTGGACACCGCCCTGACTTTTGTCCTGCCTTTTGACATCTGTGACTTTTCAGGCGGCACATCGGCGGCACGGAGCGCTGCTCGGCCCCGCCACTCCGGGCTGCCATCCCTCCCTCCATCCCGGCAGCAGCATCTGCCAGCCCCGGCCGCGTCCGCAGCCCCGTCCCGCGGCTCCCCGCCGCTCCCCGCGCTGCCGGGCACGGAGCGGGATCAATAAGACACCTCCGACTCCTCTATTTACAAACTAGCTGCCTTCAGCAGCCAGGCTGTTTAAGCACTTCATTCCCATTCAGGAGGGCCATCTGCTGCCTTTTGCTGTAAGTCTCTCTGAAAACCTCAGCCTTGACAAGCTCGAGATATGTCAGCGCAGTTATCAGCGGAAAGCAACATCTGCCGTGCCTGACACCCACTATTGTAGGCCATTTAATCTGTCCCCCTCCTCCCTTTAACTGCAGACAACAGCTCCCTATATTATATTTTCCCACTCAATTAGCACTATCATCCTGCTGAAATAGAGGCCAATTTACCTTTAATGACATCATTGTTAGGAGAGTGGCAGCGCTGGCCGGTGGCTGGCGGGAGGCAGCGCTCTCCGCGGCTGCGGGCAGCCTATCCGCGCTGCCTTCACCCCGACCGCAGACATTGTTTCCGACAGTTCGCAGAGGCACTGTGGCGGAAAATTGAGTCCAGATTCATTAGTTTTTTTCTTTTTTTTTTTTTTTTTTTCCCTTCTCCCTGCTTCCCCCCCTCCCTTCTCTTTTTTTTTTTATTTTTTTTTTCCGCCGTGCACTGCTCAAGTCAGTTAAATTGATACATTTCCTAACAAAATTGAAGTGCTTTGTGCTGCCAGCGGAAAGCCTGGTGACCCTGCGCGGCCCACCGAGCAGCCAAAACGAGTTGATGGATCCATTAGGCCGCGCAGAATGCCTTCCCCCTCTGCCTCCGCTCCTGAGTGACACTGTAAATCTGAACCAATTTCAGTCCCTAATCATCATTACAAACCCCTCCACTGTTCATTTATTACTCTACAATTCTAATACAGCACACGACTGGGTCAGCGCACGGGGAGCTGGAAGGCTGTGGAGACAGGCTTAAAGAGACCATAATCCTTCCCAGGTTTTATCAGGGAAACAAACCTGATTTGGCCCTCCCTGGTCCCCACATGCTGCTCCCTGCCTCTGGTGCAGCAATCAGAGGATGTTTGTCTGTCCTGTGATGGGAGCAGAGTGGGAAAGCTGGGCAGCAGAGGGGAAGCACACATGTCAAGGATGCAGGAACCACCACATGAACCCCACAAGAGATAGGGTGCTGCTGGAAGGCTGGCACAGCTGCTCTGACCCCTTGGTTTTAGGATGGACAGCTGTCCAAAGGGTGCTGCAATCCTGCAGTTACACAAATGTCTGTGTAAAGAGGGCATTTGGGTAAATGAAGAGCTGGCACATGCCTGAGAAAGACCATGAGGACCAGAATGTTGAGAACTGGAGGTTTATTGATGTTCTCCATCAGATGAATTAAGTAAAGCACACCTTTTTGGAGTTGCAAAGCCTCAGTGGATGCAGGGATGGCTTCTCCAGGTGGAGGTCAGTGTAGAGGATGGTGATGCCAGCTCACAGCTGCTTCCCACCTGGCCATTCCTCTCCAAGAGCTGCCATCCCACTCATGCCAGCTTGGAAAACCTCCCCCTGGCTGCTGGCTTCCAGCATGAAGAGTGGATGCTGATTGAGTGCTTGACCTGCTAAGAGTGCTGGATCGAACACTTTTCCAACAGGATGCAGAAGAATTTATTTTTTTTATTCAATGTGACTGGATTTGTTTTCTCCCCGCCTTTTTAGCAACACACATATCAACATCTCTGTAGGTGCAGAAGCAATTAAAGGATTTAAGCACACACATGGTAAATAATCAGATTAATGGCATGATCAGACATGACTTGATGGCAATGGGATTGCTTTGAGTGAGATCAGCAGTGGCTGGGGCACTCTTTGCTGGAGCAGGATACAGGGACAGGCTGCTCCTGTTTTGGGAGATGGGCTGGAAGAGCAGGGGGTGAGCAGGGTGGGGCCATCCAGAGCCTGAATTTTAATCAGAGGTTCAGCAGGGGGCTAAATAACTAAGAAGCTTGTGGCTGGAATGTCTGTTTTCTTCCCACATGGGCTTTACTTGGTGGTGAGATTTTATGGAGGGCTGTTCTTGCTTGATGAGAGAAGGGAGCATGAACTTATGATCTTAAAAGGGACTTAAAAAGGGCTGGTGGTCAAACCCCTCTTTGCAATTTGCTCCTTCAGTGAAAGTCAGGGTAGCAAGTGTGCACCTCATGTGAAGGACTGGTGCCTTTGCTGGGATGCCAAAACCCAGGTTCGTGACCACGGATCTGCCTGGATGCTCAGGAGGATGTCAGCTCCTGAAAGTGTCACTTTTTCTGCTGGTGACAACAAAAGTGGGCTTTTTTTCTACATCTCATGTGCCAGACATGTGTTTTGCTTCCTGCTACAGGGTCCCAGGCTCGAGGTCAGCCCTGTCTGGTAGGGAGATGTGACAGCTGCCAAACTGCACCAGGGCCGGCCAGCAACCCCTGTCAGCCCCAGCCTCTGCTGCCTCTCACACCCACAGAAAAACTTCCCAAAGTTTTCTCTGCCCATGGTCCTCGTTAACAGAAATTGTTGTAAAAATGAAACAGCATTAAAAATATATATATTTGAAAGAGCGGTGCTGAGGCCAAGGGAGTTTGATTGTGGGTTTTGCAGCGGGGATTTGGCCAGGATGAACAAATCTTTGCTTCAAAAATAGTCTTGGTGACCTCCATCTCTTCTCTTAGGCCCAAATCTGCCCTGGGGCAAGATCACCTTATTTCCAAGGCAGAGAGGAGACCAACACTTCAACAATGATGGCATCACTTCCTATGGATATATTTTTTAGGAAGATCCCTGTTTGGGTCCTTTCAGGTCAATCTGTGGTTGAATTGCCCTGTCCCCATCACCGCAGGTCCCAGATTTCTGTGGACCTGAGCCAAGGCTGGCCCTATGATGCAGCTCCTGTCCATCAGAGTGCTGCTGGCCCTTGGTGCCTCCTCTCTGCTTACAGCCCAGCTGATGCTTTTCAATCTGCACTGTTGTTATTGCCCACATCTAAGGCAGCCTGGATGAGTTTCTCAAGTAGCATTTTGCAAGGATCAATATCAAATGCTCTGCTGAATTCTGGACGCATTACATCTTCTGTAAGGCTTTTCATCCACTAATTTTATAATTTGATCCAAAAAAAGAGAAAAAAAAAAAAAGCTATCTAGCTGGTCTGGCGTGACTCATTCTTTGTGAAGCGCTGTTGTTTATTGCTCGTGGTTGGGTTATCCTCCAGGTGCTTCCCAACATGCACCAAACAGCCTATTAATGCCTTCTGTGGCACTCTGGGTTTGAGGAAACCCAGTTGAACCTGCTGCTCACACAACTGGGTTTGAGTAGAGCTCCCCAGCAGCTGCTGGGACATATGTTCACTGCGCACACCGAGGCTCGGATTCATCTCTCACATCAGGGTAAGGCAGGAGTAAGTCAGCTCAGCAGCAGGCTCTAGCATCCAGAGGCAGCTTTGGTGCAGCAGATGTTGTGTTGCTGTTGCAGGCAGTATTCCTGAGCTTGCTTTTACCTGCTGTTTCCCACAGTGACCCAGGGGATCACACATCAGGGTTTCTCTTGGGGCAGCGGGGTGGAAATCGCTGGCTGCATAATCGGTGTTTTATGCCACTCAACTGGATGGTTCAAACCTTTGGGTGACTGATTCGAATTCTAGTGTAAAGGCATTTGGGCTGTGTCCAAATCAGTCCTGGTAGAGTGCCTGCTATGGAACACTCGAGGATAAATACTTTGCAGGAGTGTGTTGGCATTTTTGTCTGCTCTAATAATGAAAATATAGCCTTGGTGTTTCCTGCATTATAGCCTGGTGCCCAGGCCAGACCTCCTTCCTCTTCTGCGGTGTTTTCACTCAATTCCAATGCCTCGATGATGGTGCACTGTGCTATGCTGACATTATGCCAGGGACTCTCTGAATAGAGTCATTGGATTGTGCCTTGGCATTGCCAGGATGAGAGCACCCTCTCCTCCCTCAGTTCAGTGGAGCAAAGATCATGACCAAGATGCTGACACCCAAGAGGTAGCACAGCCTCTGCATTGCATTGGCTGTGCTTGCATTGCCTACAGAGCTCTGCTGCTGTGTAAATAGTGGAGCTGACACAGCACCTTCTGGGATTATGTTTCCTACAGTTTCATAAGACCTTGGGTGGCTGCCATGGTGCCTCGGCACCACCATGATCCATAGCACTGACAGCTCAGGAGGCTTGTGAGAGATACGGGCATACCAGAGTGAATTTCCCAAGTATTGCATGGGCTTGGGCTTGTATTGCTCCCTGCTGACTCCCCAGTGCTGCAATACTCTGAAAATTAACTCCTTTATGGCACAACGCTCAAATCGTGCAGCCCAGGGGAGGACGGGATGGATCCAGCCCGGTGGGACTGGCTGCAGGACCTGCTGCTGGTACAAGCAGCCAGCCAAGCAGCCTTGCTGATGGTCCAGCTCCAGCACAAAGCCCACTGTGGCTCACAGTTAAGCCAAGGAAAAGATTAATGGAACTTGTTGTAATCTCTTCTGGCATCCCAAGAGATTAAACTAGTTTGTTTCACTGCTGGAGCATGATCTCAAGAAGGAAAGACTTAAGTCTAAGGAGGATCACAGTGAAGGGTCTCTAACAGTGTGGTTAAGGAAGTTCATCTGACCCAGGATGCTAATGATCTTACTCTAGTGCAGATACACTGTGAACCAAACCACTTATTCCTCTTTGCCCCTTGTGCCTGGGACTTTGGATGGATTTCATGGAAATAAAAGGCAAATGAAACCTATCCATGAGCATTAGGAGTTTATAAATTGGAGACACCTCTGAAAAGCTGGGAAGCAGATGACTTTCCTGTGCACTTTCCCTGAGACCTGCACTTTCTCCTTAGGAAGAAAGGTTCACTGAGTCCAAGCTGAGCTCATCCAGAAAAACTGAGAACCTTTCAGAGACCATGAATTTTTGGAAAGCAAAACCTTTTGCATTTATGGACACCAGCACATCCAAGTGTTGCATGACAATGGCAAGCAATAACCAGTGTCTCGCTTTATAAAACAGATGTGAGGGAATGATACCATGACCTTCATTCATTCTTTACAGTGATTATCATGTGCTAGCCCTCAAACAGTCTCTACAGGTCATCCTTTTTCCCAGTGGAAGTCCTGGTCAGTTGTTTTTGGGAACAATGCTTTGGTGTGGGGTGTTGCACCCTTGAAGCAGATCTCAATGGGTGCCAGGAGAAATGCAGTGGATGATGGAGGGTGCCTGCACAGAGAGCATGAGGATCTCCTTTGGAGCAAGTCTGTGAGTGCAGAGCCCAGGAGGGATCTGCAGAGCGTTTAACATGACCAAATTAACCCCTGTGGACAGGCAAACACTTGTTTACAGAGCAGAGTAAAGCAGAGATGGAAATTTATGGTGTCGCTAAAAGAACTTCTCACCTGGAGTACAGAGAAGAGGCAAGAGATAGCAATATTTCCCACTGAAAGGAGGAGGAAAGGCTCTTAACAAATCAATACCCTTATTTAGTCAATAAACCCACAAAACAACCCCTCCAGGGGATAAACATGAAGAAAATTCACAGCTTGCAAACAGGCAGGCTCCAATGCTGGCCTCTGCCAGGGCAGTCACAGTAAATGTGCTGGTCCCTCTTGGTCACAGGGAGCTCAGCAAAGGGCAGGCCTGGTGGGAACGGGCTGGTCAGAGGTCTGCAGGCTGGAGCTGTGCATTTGGGAGCTGTGGAGAAGAGGGGAAGGGTCCTGGGGGCACTCTGTGAGGACATGAGCAGGATAACTCAGGCTAGCATCCCCTCCTGGAGCAGAGCATTGAGCACTGCTGGCCTTGGCACCGCTGTGGGGATGGAAAGGAGGAGCAGGGTCCAGGCAGGGATGTCCCAAGTAAGCTGGGAACAGGCCTGGGGCAAAACCCAGCAGGAAATGCATGGAGCTGCTCTCAGCAGTGGCTCAGCAACACCTCAGGCTGAAAGGCAGAGGCATGTCAGCTCATAGAGGCATTTACCAGGCTGTGAACCTCCCACAGACAACAGCTGCAGTCAGAAACTCATGACGCAGCCCTGTGATGTCGGAGATGTTAAGAAATTAATTTAAAATGCTTTCTTTCCTTTTCTACCCTCTAAATACATACATATATATATATATATATTTATTTATTTTTGCTTAGCCTGCAGGCTTCAGATCTTCAAGTTTTCTCCATAACCATGAACTAGAAATTTGCTTGGAAGAAATCCAAATTGTTCTCTTATTCACAAGGTTTCAAGAGCTGGAGCTTTGAGGAAAAAAACATCTCTGTCATCACAGCACTCATGGTAGAGTCCCAGGGGCCACCAGACCAGCAGCACAGCTGAGCAGCACCACAGCACGGGCTCCCAGAGCCTTGCAGGAAAATCCACCCCTCTGCAGCAGAGCAGGCACTGGGTACCAGCTATCCCAAAACAAGCCCAATGAAGGAGTTTGTTGCAGTTTTGTCCCATCAAAAATGAGCCTTTAACCCATCTGAATTAATTTTCCATCTATGGAATGGGTCTGACCATGGGACTGTGTCCTGACTCTCATGCAGTGACTCTTTTTTTCCACCAAGGACATGGAAGCTGAAACAGAAATATTGGGCCAGACTTTACAAGGCAGCATTTTGGGTGGAAAACTGGGGGGCTTCAGACAAAGCCAAGGCTTTCCAGAGTGGTATCCAAGACCTCCATGACTTGGTGGAGCACAGGATGATGTCCTTCTAGGTCTATGGTTTTCTCCCAGCACAGTTGCACACTGTTACTTGTGTTAAAAGAGAGATCCTCAGTCAGAGCTCACCAATATCGCTCCACTGAACTGTGCTCAGATTTATTCCAGCCAAGTCCTGGCCCAATATATATGTTCCATGGTATATATTTTTTTTTTTCTTCTCCTCTTTCCTCTGATGCTGTTCACTACCCAGAGCATCCGTCAAGAAATGAAGCACTTATTAGTGAAGGATAGCATCTGTTCTCTTGTGTTTTTGAGAAAGTTTATGCTTGAAATGCAGCCAGAGGTTGAGTTAGAGGCAATACCTGACTGTTAAGAGTTCAAAGCTGGCTCCTAATTGTGTTTAAGAGTTGGGTACTCACAGCTGGGAGAGCTCCTGACTAATCCTATTTATACTGTTGGGAAATGCCTTAGTCCCAGTATAGCTCAGTACTTCTACTTGCAGAAAGTGGGAAGTTTTTTGGACTCATTCAGCTAAGGTTCAGCAAACCTGAATTTAGAAACGAGGGGAGACAGGTGTGGATGTAGAAGAATTTGTCCTGAAAACTGTCTGCTTCATGTGCCTGAGTTTGCTTCATGAAGCTGCTGAGAAGAGTCCCCAAGAACTGATGTAGGATCTTCCAGCCATTGGAGAAGAAGTTTGGAAATTCAGGCAGGGACAAATCATTTAATAAGTGTGCAAGAGGCTGCTACTTGATGTAAAAGGGAAGATTTCTTTTGTATCTGGGCTCTCTCAAGAAACCCAGATGTCTCCAAAGTGAGGAGGATCTGGTGCTGGTCACCTGGCTCCAAAACCCTGCCAGACCTTGGATGTAGAGGCTGCAAACTCAGCCCCACTGGTAAATCCAGAACATTTCTATGAAAATGCTGAGATTTACACCCACAAAGTTAGGATTGCACCAGGCTCCTACCAATTAATGCTGTAGTAATTGGATGCAAATGTGCTGGGCTAGGCAAGGTGGGGGGTTGAGGAAGATAAAGGCACATGAAATATGTTCTACAGTCAATCTGTGTTTCCTGAAAGAGAGACATCTATATCTCTAAATTTAGAAACGATACTCTCTTTCCAGCAGGTAATAAACCAGCAAGCGCTGTACATATTTTTTTCTATTTTGAATTCTGTTAACTGACAATTTAACCTAAAATCTCTCGTATTTCCTACTTGTTCAGCTGTAAATAGAGACTGACAGTTTATTTTCAAACATCCTGGTTTAAAAAAAAAAAAAGACGAGAAAACCACACCACCATCACAACACAACCCACCAACATTTTGAAATAAATACTTATGGGTCCATGACAGACTAGAGACGTGCAGTCAACGCTCCGCAGCAATCTCTCGGAGCTGTCACACTCCGTGATCGGTCTTTTACAAACACAAACGCTGTTGATTTCTTATCAAATGTAAAACCTCCACAGCTCTTTCGTGAACAGTTACGGCGAGCATGAAATCGACATTGTGAATCACATGTGACACTGCCTTGTCTGCTCGTAATTGAGCCGCGCGCGGAAGGCGCCGGCGCCGCGCGTCACCCGCGAGGAGCAGGGTGAGCCCGGCCTGCCTGGCTGCTTGTGGGAACCCAGGACATTGCTCTGGCTGCCATGGGGGACTCAAGACCCTGGCAGGGGGCTCAGAGACCTTAGCATGGAGTCACAAACACCCGTGCCTTCAAATTTAACCCATGGGAAAAATTACCAACTTTGTGCGAGGAGTTACAAGCCACAAGGGTTTGAGTAGGATGATGGTGAATTTATCACCGGGTGAAAATGTAGAATTTTGGGGTTTTTAGAATGGGGGTCCAAGAGGTAGCCCTGGAGGACTTGAAACCCTGGCAGGGGGCTCAGAGACCTTGACATGGAGTCAAAGACACCTGTGCCTTTGATTTTAAACCATGGGAAAAATTACCAACTTTGTGCAAGGAGTTACAAGCCACAAGAGTTTGAAAGGAATGATTGTGAATTTATCACTGGGTGAAAATGTAGAATTTTGGGGTTTTTAGAATGGGGGTCCAAGAGGTAGCCCTGGGGGACTCAAGACCCTGGCAGGGGGCTCAGAGACCTTGGCACAGAGTCAAAGACACCTGTGCCTTTGATTTTAACCCATGGAAAGAATTACCAACTTTGTGTGAGGAGTTACAAGCCACAAGAATTTGAATGGAATGATTGTGAATTTATCACTGGGTGAAAATGTAGAATTTTGGGGTTTTTAGAATGGGGGTTCAAGAGGCAAGATGGAGGAATATGGGTGTGTTCTGTCTTTCTCCTTCTTCTTCTTAGCCTCCATCTTCTGCTGTGATGGTGGCACTTTTGGGTTGGTTTAGAGTAGAGATAAACTGTCTAACATAGGTGATAGGTATTGGAAAATTATTGTAAATAAAGTACATGTAGCTTTTAGTATAAAAAGATAACACCACTCTGAGGGTGGTCAGTGTGCCACAGACCAACTTGCTGGACAGATCTCAGCAGGCTGGAGAAAGACAATGTGTGTGTGTCCTCTCATTCCCTCCCTTCCCAATTCCCATATTTTTCTTTTTAGTATAACCCAAAGGAGTAATTCCCTGCTTGAAGTCTCTTTGGTGTCCCTCCAGGACCTGGCTTTAATCCTTACTTTCCCACATTCAATACACCAGGGAGATCAGCTCTCTGAGCATTCCCCATTTTGCGTCCATCTGGACAACCCTGAAGTACTCTCCTCTCTGCACAAACATATCACCTAGCTCATATTGGTACAATAGGGGTGACCCATTAAAATAAAACACAGAAATGCAACAGAATTATGAAACATTTACATGGAAACATTTCCTGCATCTCTATCTATAAATAAAACTGTGTCCTATTAACCAGGAGGTGGAAGATGAGTAGAAATAGAGTGGTCTATCTATTTATATAATGATATAATCTATCTAAATAAAACTAATCTATTTTTCATGCCATCTATTTCTCCAATCTAAAATATACTCGTTACCATGGAGCAATGATGTCACTAAAATGAATGACACCCATAAATGCAGACGAGCTGTAGTTATTCTGATGATCCAGGACTTCTCTCTTTGCTCATTTGCTTAATTTTACACATGTGAGGAGTAGCTTGGAGCTAAATAGTATCACACCAGCAGCAAGCCAAGCAATGTTCCTGCTGACTGCAGGCTGAGGGCCCCTCTCTGTGCTGTGCCACACTCTGTGTGATTTTGTGTGCACGTGGAGGGGCCTGTGCCCATCCACCAAGAGAAGTGCAAGCTGGCTGCCTTTCACAATTCATTGCCAGAGTTTCCTTGGCCTGGGATAATTGCTGGTTTATTTATCAGCGCTCAGGAGCAGCACAGGGTTGGGTGCTGTGTGTGTTCTCCATTGCGAGAAGTTTAACTTGATGCAATGTTGCATTTAATTTATGGAATGTAGCCCGTTGCTATGGCATTGAGCACATAAAAAAACAATCAATAAATAAGTGGAATTGGTGTCAATGGGAATTTTGTACAAAGATGTGCAGTAGAGTATGACTCTTCATTTAGAAAGGCAAAGATACAATTTATTTCACCCTTTCTGGATGTAGTTTAACCTCCCCCTCATTGGAGAGGTGCATTTCCTGACGAAGAGTTATGTCTGTTTTGATTTCACTCAAGAATAATAAAAAAATGTTTTCCTTTTGGTGGATTTATTGAGACCTTTGGCATTCCAAGACAGGATTTTCATATTCAAGACTGGGACATACGGCCTAGAGCATCCAAAGGAAATGAAGCTGTGTATCAGTATGACACACGCATTTTGTGGGAAAGTCCTTCAAAATGCAAATTGTGATTATTTGGTGAGCCTGGCAGGCTGGAGTAAATAGGAAATCTCCTGTACACAGCAGTCACAAACAGGATTTGAAAAAAAATCAGTCTCCTCAGAAATTCCAAAGTGTTGTGTCATGTTGGTGTGGCCTGGGTGGGGGAAGTTGCCCACAAGGTCACTTCTCCTCCACAAGGTCTTCCTAAAATAGATGTTTATTCAGCAATGTTGCATTGGGCTTTCTCTAAGCAAAAATTGGACCATAAATCTAGGTGTGAAAAGGAAAGCTCTCAAAAAAACTCTACATCCTGTTGGTTCGGCTTTTTTTTTTCCCCCCAATAACATCAATCAGAAAATTTAATCACAGGCTCAGGTTAAAAATGGTGTTCTGTAAATAGCAGTGGGAAGTGGACATACAGCTGTGGCCATTTAAGCTGCCAAAGTGCTGCTGCATTTGGGTCTGGAGGGAGACAATCCTGCAGGAAGAGTGCATAAATAGGGAAGAGAGATCTTACACATGGAACTTTAAATAGCACTACAGAAATCCCCATCATTATCCAGGTTCACCATTTCTTGTCTTCTGGGCAGCAGCCCCACCAAGTTTCTAATGAATTATCCAAGTGGGACAAACCTTTGCACATCTCTTCTTTTTTTTCACAGGGGTGCAGGAGAATTTGGGCATGTGGTTCCTGGGTGGTGAACATTCAATGTCCCTGATGAGACCAGGAGGATGGAGCTGGCGGAAGCAGCACAAACCCAAGGAACTGAGCTCTGTCATGCTATCAAAATAATCTGTACACTTGGCAGCCAACCCCTGGCACCTGGAGGCCAACAAGATTTGCCACTGAGCTCCACATTTACATTTTCCTGCAGTCTGTATGGCTGCCATCCTTTGGGTTCTTCATCCTCCCCTTCCTCCCTCTGTGGAGGCTGAAGCTGTGACAGGTGCATTTGTTGGCTTGATCCAGAGTCCACCGGTGCCAGCAGAAAACCTTCCCTAGACTTCAGCAGATTTTGGGATGGACTGCTGACGCCTGGCTCAGCCGTGGTTCTAGGGACAGCCCCATTGTGCTGACCTGCATTCAGCCCTATGCAAATTTCCAGTTTGGGAAAGCCCTGGGAGCTCCCAGGGATGACTAATTTCAGAAGGCTGGCTTCTTGAAAGCTGCTGAGCTGAGGATGGCAGCAGGCTGAGATGCAGCCTTTCCCCATCCTCAGAGGGTCTCCCGCCTGCTCCCTACACCCAGGCACCTCTTTAGGGATGAGAGATGGAGGTGGCAGCCCAGGATCACCCACCCCATGGGAGAGTAGAGCTCACCAGAGACCAACAAGCCCCTGGCCAGCCCTGGCTCTCCCCGAATGAGAGGGGAGGGGAAAAAAAAATCAAAACTTTAAGGTATATGAACTGTGAAATTAAATCGAAATACTCAAATAAAGAATCACATAACAACATAAGCAAAGATGTTTACCAGGGCTTGAAGTTAAATACAGATTTTTTCATAAACCCTAACACCAAATGCAATAAAGTTCTCTGGAATGTTAAATATAATTTACAAGGGAAAAAAATGTGCCCTGCTGCCATAAAGCATCTTGTGCGGTGCCCCTTTCCAGGGATCAGTCCAGGGAGCAGAAGGAAACCTGCCCTTGCTCAGGATTTCCCCATCCAAAGTGATCATGAGCACACTCAGTGAGCGAGCAGCCCTTTCCCCATCTGCAGTACAGCCAAAAAAACGGGAGCCAAGTTAATCTGTGCTGCAGCTCCAGCAGAGGGGCTGCCCAGAGTGGAGCATGGGCTGGGGGTCCCAGCTGCCCCAGTACGGGGTCCCAGGCAGGCAGGGGCACAGACCAGCACCTTCATCACCCATCTGGACCTTGGTCCAGGGAAAACCAGGGTCTCCCATGACATTTATTCCTTGGCTATTGCCCTCCTCAGTCCCCTGGTGTGGCTGCCATGATCACCCTGAGCTGACAGCACAAAGGCAGCATCTGGATGGCATCGCCTGTGGCTCCCGAGTCACGGCTGGGGGACTCGTGGTGGATCCAGATATATTCATTAAAGCACTAATCAAGCAGAAGCTCATTTGTGGAATTGTCTTTGAATTTAAAAGGGGGAAAAAAAAAAAAAAAAGGATGGTTTGACTACAAAGCCACTGCAGTCCAGAAGTGCTCTCTCCATGAAAGGCATTTGCCAGCCCAGGCCAGTGCATGCCAGCTCCAGTGCTGGGTGCCCAGATGGGTTTGCCAGGTCCTGTCAAAAGGGCAGGAAGTGGCAAACCAGGCATGGTGGGGACAACTGGGAATGAAGAGCTCTTTCATGAGCTGTGAGCTGCTCCCACATGTCCATGCACAGCCTGTGCCTACATGGGTAGATTGTCTCCTGCAGGTGTGTTAGCACGTGGCAGCTATTAGAGAATTGTATTTAAAATGGCATTATATTTAAAATAAAAACTACACACAGAGACTATTTCACTGTCATCCCCCTCTCTGTGATGGGCTGAAAGGCTTTATCTCTTCCTTCTTACCATCAAATCTCTGAGGCTGTGAACTGCTCCCAAAACGGAATGTCCCCCTGCAAGTGTAATCTTCAGAGAAGTTTTTAAAATTTCTAAATACAAGAAATGGTCTGTCCATGTCCCCAGTGTCTGCAGCAGCTTAAGGAACAGCCTCAATGTCTGGCAGTAGAACCAGCACACACCAGTCTCTGTTCTCCTCAGGATACAGGCAACAAAGAAGGAGGGATGGTGCTTGCATGCGGTCCAAAACCTAAACATGATATGTTTTGTCCTGGATTGGTGGCAGATTTCAGTTTTGGATTTGGACCAAGGATAAGGACTCCTCCAAGAGAGGGGAAGTAGAGGTGAATTGATGGAGAAGGAAGAACTTTAAACCACAAGGGAACTTTCCCCTCTAGGTCATCAGGTTTTGTTCCCACTGCATTTGGGGGAAAACCTCCCCCTTGCCTTCAGGAGGGTCTCAGGGCTCCCTCAGCAGCAGAGGGATCCTGGAAAAGATCAGGATGGGCTCCAGGACTTGGGGGCAACCAGATTTCACCATGAAAAACCCTGAAAAGCCAAACCCCAAATCCCCCAAACCCCAGAGAAGAGGAAGCGCCCTCAGGACTATAGCTCCCCTCCAACAACTTCGTTGGACAAGGAGATATATGTGTGCTAAAACTAAACTAATTTTCAGGTTCTTGGAGGAAATGAAATGACTGTTGCTATCATGGTGCAGCGTGAAAGCCTGGGTCACGGGGGGACGGGAGACAATCCTTTGTTCCAGTAGTCCCAGGTGCATCATGTACTGGGCAGAACTTTAGCTTACAATTTGGGATTAAAGTAAATCCTAGTATTTTTCTGCATGCCTGCCCGCTCCCTGGCTCCCAGAGACTGCTGGGTAACTGCCTATTATCCCGTGGTTCCACTTCAGTGCCCTCCCCAATAAAACTTTTCATATCCTTATAAACGAACTAGATTGCCGTGTTATAAACATTTACACTGTGCTAACAGATCATCTCCGCACATCAGAATTGGCTAAATTCCCTTTTCCAGATGAATATATTGAAGGAGATTAGAGATATGATAGCTTTTCAGATTGCTGAACCCAGAGAAATTAGTTTAGTGAGCATTTACAGAGGCTAAATTGGAACCATTAAATAGTGGATTAAATTGATGGTACTTTCATTGTCTGTCCTTCGGTACTGCTGTAAAATCAATTAGCCGTCACTATTCCATTCTCCATATAGTGAGATTGTCAGCCTGGCTAGGAGCTGCAGAGCCTCACAGCAGTAGCAAGCAGTGTGAAAATACACCTATTAGGTGATGTGGCATGAAATAACATCATAGGGCAGAATGTCCCAGTGAGATTTATCCCAGCCTTATCTCTACTTTAACAGAGAGGGGACAGACAATAGACTCTGGTGACACTCTTATCCTCCGAACATGTGCACCAGGATGCTCTCTGGACTGACAATTATTGCATTGCCTCTCCACTGTCCTGAATTTTGCATCAGAAATCCCTGCTTTGCCCCCCTCTTAAACTGGCAGAGTCCCACATTAAGAGCGGAGGATTTGAGCAGAGTAGGTTTGCATCAGATTTGGGGGGGGGAAAAAGGAAATATATCAGCTTTCTCCCTCTCGATTTTGTTACAGCAGCTCTAAGTCCTGCTAGCTGGCTGATTTATAAGTGCAGCTCCAGCCTGTTTTGGGGGACAGCTGGGGAAACTGAGGCACAGGCATCCCTGTCCTATCAGTTCCCAGAGATGTCTGAGTTCTGCTGATGAGGAAAATGCCAAGTAATTGCGAGCCCTTTTCAGCCCAAGATGCTTGTTTTGCACCTTTTCTTACCCCAGAAAAGGGGGAATAACCTGCTCCCAGGTTATGGGGTGAGTTGGAGCTCTCTTCACTGTTGAGGATGAGGTCTCCTCTTCATTCTCAACCCATCACCCTCCCACCACCACTCTGCCAGGAAGAGAGAGAAACTTTGCAGCCCTGACTGCATCCACTGCATGCAGCTATCTCCTAATGGGGAAAATGGAAATATCTCCCAAATTTGTGCTATTAAATTCTTATCTTAAAGTGTGAAATTTGAAAGTAATGAAGAAAACAAGTTTCCTAAATTTAAGCTTTAACCTTTTGACCTTTTTGCTGCTGTTTTTCCCTCCCAGGAGAGGTCTCAGCCTTGGTTTGAAAAGCTATCATCCCTCTTGTCCGCTGTGGGGTGGACTGGAGGAGATTTTCCATCCCCAGAGAGCTTTCCTTTCAATATTTAAGTTTTCTATTGAACATAGACATGGAAAAAAGCCCTTACATTTCCAATAAAACTGCATCCAGTTCCAATTTCTTGCATTGATGCGACAAAGTTTTTAAATCTCTTGTCAACGTCTTAGTTATGCTTCAGGAAGGAACTATCTAGAGCTGCTGTACTTTGCATTAAGTGTTTGCTGGGCTGGTAATAGGGACACTCTGTCTCCTGTTCCAAATAATGCTCCTCTTTGCAGGGGTGAGACAGGATCCCAAATGCTCCTTACTTATTTTAGTGTCCTAAACTTGGAGGATGTACAAATTTCCCCCTTCCTGAGCAGGATGTGGGGTGAAGTGGTGATTTCAGTGCCATTGTATTTCATGCAGTGCTCCTCTGCCTGACCCAAACCTTCTTCTCTCCTGGCTGAAATGGATGCAGAGCAGCATCCCCACTGACCTGTGGGTGCTTCTGACCCAAATCCCCATCTCCTGAGCCCAGAATGGTGTCCTCTCTGTAGAGACCATGCAACAAGTAAGGGCTGAAGCTCCAACATGTTCTCAGCTCACAGAAGTGGGGGGAAATACAGAGTGTGACAGGAAATGTCAGCCCAGCAGTTCAGCCCCGGATTTGGCCGTGTTTACAGACACCCTCCACTACTCCCCTAATCAGGTCTCAATCTCCTCCATCCCAGGCAGCAATCAGTGCTTCGTTATCACCGGAATCTCATTGCTAATTGAGGTCTGAGAGCCTTTATTTCCTGGACATCTCATGCATGGTGAGGGCAGCACCTTCTGCAAATAAATCATGCCATCATCTGTTTGGCATCGCTCTTCATTGCACAGGGTTGGGGATCACAATCAAAACACTTGGTTTCTCAAAACGACCCTTAGAGCTTCCTCCTCTCCACCCTCCACCACTCCCTTGGGATTTCTGGCACCTCTCTGTAGACAGACTATGAGTAGCTGCTACACAGAACAAAATTTCCATAACTAAATCCTTATGTAGCCAATGTAATTTTTAAAATGTGCAGCATCTTCTGCTGGTCCTCCTCTTCTTGTAATTCCAACAAATTTCTTTCTGTAGAAATCATCCTGTCTCTTCTAAAATACTGCATCTCTGGCTTTTCAGGGATTTCTGTCTGTAGCTGCTGTGGGGTCAGATTGAGTGAGCCTAGGGTGATGCAACGTGTGTTGGTGCAAATCACAAGTTTCCATTTTCTCATAGTCCACATTTCCCTCCCAAGGAGGGAAATGCTGATGTGACCTTGAGAAAGTCACACTGCCCAGCTGAGCCCCAGGGTCCTGCTACTGGGACTGATCAGGGACATCACAGACAGCTCTCTCCTGCGTGGAAACAATTTTTTCTTCTCTTCTTCTTCTCGTCTTACATTTTTCTGTTTCATGGACATCTTTTAAGACCCTCTTAGTTCCTGTTATTTCCTATCTATCATAAAATTCCCACCCCATGGCTTTGTCACTCCCTGATGTCCTCCTAGCCCAGCTGCATCTCTGTCCTACTTCAACCTTGCTGTGATGTTCACCTTAACAGGCAAAGCAGACACAGCAGAGATAATTTAACTCTGAAAAAGTACAGATTGGCCACTACTTTCTTGAAATTTCCCAGCCTGGTGACCTGGCAGTACTCAATGGCTTGTCCTGGATCCCGTAGCTGGTTGTGGCAAGTGCCACTTTCCAAATTCACCTCTTGCTGCTGATGGAGGATGCTGCTCCCAAATCAACAGGGAACTTCAGCAGTCAGCCTGCAAGACAGATCTAACTGCTGCTGCCATTGCCCCATTTATCTTCATTTCCATTTTTGCATTGATGGGTATCATACACCACAAAGAGCCAGCCCAGCCGTGAAATGACACTGGACTGGCAACCTCATAATTATCCAGGCTCACGTATCAATTCTCTTCAATCCCTTCGTGCCACTCCATTGCTTCCTCATAACTTCCTCATCTGACAGATCAGCACTGTGCACCCGAAGCGCCTGAGAGCCCCCGGGTAATGGCCTCAGGGACAAAGTTAGCCCTGGCAGAAGTGGGCAAAGATGCTTCTTGGCTTCAGTGAGGCTTCTGCTCGCTTTGTGCCAAGCCTGAAAACTGTCCAATGTCTCTTCCATGCACACAAAGACATTTGAAGGAGCTGGGGCTGTTTAGCCTGGAGAAGAGGAGGCTCAGAGGTGAACTTATTGCTCTCTACAACTTTCTGAAGGGAGGTTGCAGACAGGTGGGGTTGGTCTCTTCCACTGGGCAGCACTGACAGAACCAGAGGACAGAGTCTCAAGCTATATCAGGGATGGTATAGGTTGGATATTAGGAAGAAATTTTTCACCAAAAGAATAATAAAGTACTGGAATGCTATTCCAAGGGAGGTGGTAGAATCACCATCTCTGGATGTGTTTAAAAAAAGACTGGACATGGCACTTGGTGCTGTAGTCTAGTTGAGGTGTCAGGGCATAGGTTGGATTTGATAGGTCTCTTCCACCCTCATTATTTTGTGATTCTGTGATGTCCTCTGTCTGCTGGAGGGCTCTGCTCCCTGGGTTTGAAGTGCTGCAGGGACCCACCCTGCTCCAAAGCTAAGTCCCCTGTTCATTCAGCCAGCCTCAGGGATGGTTTGCCCTGACTTTTCCTCTTCTTGAGAGGAACTTAAAACTCTTCTTTGCAATCCAGGCTGTTTGTGTCAGACCACCTTCCCTGTTTTGAGGCACAGTGATGGCAGCTTGAGCTGAACTGTGGGAGCACTGATGTGAGCTCTGCAAGAGGACTTGGGGACTTGCCCCTTTCCACTCAAACTGCAAATCCCAGAACAAAAACCCCCTTGGAGCTGCTCCCCCTCCTCAGCACACAGGCAAAACCCAACCCATGGACAGGCAGCTTCCACAAGCTGGAGGAGAGGAGATGTTGAGCAGAAAGCTGACAGCACACCCTTGGACAATGGGGGACTTTTATTCCTGCTGCCACTCGCATCCCAAGCAAGGGAGGGCGAGGAATCCTGCCTGGCTTCCCCAGTGCTGGCACAGCCCTGCAGCAAGCTGGGCACAGGGTGTAGAGCTGCCCAAACCCCTGCTGCTCCAGGCAACCGCCTTCCCTGCCCACTCCTGGGCCCCTTCTGCCATCACAGAGGCACAGCGTGTGTCCCAGCCAGGGCACAGCCAGCCCTGCCACCCGGGAGAGACGTGCTCAGCCCAGCCAGGGAAAGCCTCACCACTGGTTTTTAATTTGCTTTGGATCGAGGCCATTATCATTAGAATAATCTCAAGCAGGTGATAGGCAGGAGTAAATTAATTCTGAATAAAAGCGTTTGGGGGTGGGTGCCAAGGAAGGGCAGGGGTGGGCAGTGGGCACTGCCTTGGTGGGTTAGTCAGATATTAGAGGACATTTGGTGACAAAGTGGACTTGAACTTGCTTTGGAAAGACTGCATCTCCTCTGATGCTACTTTTTTTTTTTTCTGCTAAAGACCCCTAGATCTGAGATGCACAAGCCACTGTTTAACAAAGAATGCAGAGGGTGGTGGAAGCAGGGTTGTTTATGCGATTTTATTTTTAATTCACTTTGTCCACTGAAATCATGTGCATGAAAACAATTGAAAATAAATTATCTCCCATCTCCAGAAAGAACCTTTCACTGTTGTTCCTGGAACCACCCGGACACATGAACAATTAATCCTCGGCTCCAGACCCAAGTGACTCAACCAATAAAACAGCTGTCAGCTGCTGGTCCTGGGGAGGTGCTGCCTAATATCCCAGGAGAGGATAATTATTCTTATCTGATTTGGCTCTGGAATGAAATCATAAAAAGCCTCGTCCCGTTCTGTAAATTCAGTTCTTCTTAGCAGGTTAAGCAGAGCCCAAATGACTAACATTTCTGTCAGCACTGACTCTGGCTAAGGGCTAATATACCATGAAGAATAACCCAATAATAAATCTTATTACAGAGAAGGAAGGAAGGAAAAAAAAACCGAAAGCATGGAAGAGTGTGGAACCTCAGAGGGTGTGAGGCAGTTTCAGTGGCTGACAGAAGGAGTTTCTGATTGTCATTCAGAGGGAAATTTCTGAGCAATTTTGTTTAAAATTCTCAATAATATTGACTCAAATCTGAATATTTTGTGTGGAATTGTTTTTGGAGCCAGGGTTTATTTTCTTGTTCTCTGGGTGTTTTTCTTTGTGTGGTGTTTTCTTTTTTGGTGTGCAGTGAGTAGTTATTGTAAAAACCTCACCACAGGGAGAGACACTTCTTTGAAAGCATGTCAGTGTTTTGGGAACAGTGAAGCCCCAAAAAGCCTTAAATGCTCCCTGGGATGGAAAATCCCCTTGAGCCTGGATCTGGTGCTGCATCCACATCTCCCTGCTTCTGAGGCGGCAGGCAGACCCAGGGTCCTTGAATTTTCCTGTGTCTGGGTGCTCCTAACACACCTCATCCAAGCTTGTCAGCCCCATTTCTGAGCCCTGCTGTGCTGCAGGGCCAGCCCAGTGCAAAACCAGCTCTCCCAACATCTTGTGGTGGTGTAGAAAAGGGAGGTAGAGGCTGAGTTGAAAGTTTCAGAACCAAAGTTTCAGGAAAAGCTGAAAGTTTCAGAACCAAACCTTTGTGTCTCTCCCTTGGATGAACTCAGGCTCAGCTGCTGAAGTCAATGTCTGGGAAGGACCTGCTCTGTGAAAATGGGGCTCTCTCCCTCATCACAGTGAGATTTACTGCCTGGCTGGAAAGTGCTTTGCTGGGGGGATGGGAATGGTGTTGAGTTTAAAGTTCAGGATGACCTTTGTTGTTGCCTTTCATACCACTGATCAAGAGCTCCTGGAAATAATGACCCTGCAACTCTATCTGCTGTGCCCGGTCCCTGCTGGCAGTGCTGCCCCCAGGTTCCCAGGCAGGCAGCCTGCATGCTGGGGTGGCAGCAGCCTGTGGGGACAGAGCTCGGGGGCCACAGGGGGAGTTGAGGAAACCACCCAGAGCTCTGGCAAGGGACAGCTCTGCAGGAGATTGATGGCAGGGTTGTGGTGCCACCAAAGGGCTCCTCCAGCTCCTGGGAAGGGACAGCAGTGTGACCGTGTTCACAGGGGTCTGAGGATGGGGGAAGAGACGAGGATCTGACTCCATGTTTCAGAAGGCTTGATTTATTATTTTATTATATATATTATATTAAAACTATACTAAAAGAATATAAGAAAGGATTTCATCAGAAGGCTAGCTAAGAATAGAAAAAGAAAGAATGATAACAAAAGCTGGGCTGTGATTGGCCATTAATTACAAACATCCATCATGAGCCAATCAAAGATCTACCTGTTACATTCCACAGCAGCAGATAACCATTGTTTACGTTTTGTTCTTGAAGCTTCCCAGCTTCTCAAGAGGAAAAATCCTAAAGGAAGGATTTTTCATAAAAGATGTCTGTGACACAGCAGGGACACAGTGGCCAGGACACCCTGGAGGAGTCTCAGACCTCAGCAAGGAAATTCTGGTCACAGCCAGGTGGATCATGTGCACTTCTGTCTTGGGTTTGTTTCTCCATCCTAAGGAACCATCAGTGGCAGGTGCTGGGGCACCACAGGGACAAAGAATTGAGGAGTGAGTGGGGAGGAGATGTCACCCAGTGCCAGGGGGACTTGGGGCCCATCTCAGCTGCCTGGGGCTGCCAGCCCATGGCATTGCCACTGCAAGGCAGGAGATTGTCCCAGCCTGGCTGCAGGGACAGCCAGGGACCATTTCCAGGAGAGGCAAAGGCAGGGCTGAGGGCACTGCTGGGTCAGTGATGCTGGGGTGGAGAAATAAGGAAAGCCCAGGATTGCAACCACACTGGGGAGGGTGGTGTGAGCCCACGGCAAGAGGGGGCTCAGCCTTTACCCTTCAGGGTTTTTCATGACCCCAGCAGCATGGGCCACTCCAGCCAGAGGCAGGAGAGCAGATAAACAGCAGGTATTGAGAGCAAGAAGGACAGAGACCACAGGTGTCACCCAGATGTGAGATCATCTTTCATCACTGCTGGGCAGAGACATCAGCTTTTATGGCTCTTTCCTCTTTGGAGCTGCCTATGACCATTGCCCAGGGAGCAAGGGCACAGGGAAAGGCAATATAAATACCACACATCACTGCTCACATCCAGAGAGCCTCTGAGTCAGGCTAACCAAGCCTCTAAAAAGGTGGACAAATATTTGCTAAGAAGGATTCTTCCAGGCCCAGATCAGGTTCAGGATGATGGCTGAATTGTGGATGTAATCTGGAGAAACAAGGCCTGGAATCTGGATTATTTAGAAGAGAGATTTATCTGTTTGTTGAAGAAATTTTAGGACTACTAGAAAGTGCTGTAATCTCTGAAAAATGGAGACAAATCAGGATGAAAATATAGTATATTAATTTCTATCAATCTATACATTTACTACAATCTGGATACAATTAGACAATACTGCAATAATGAAGCTTTATAAATTTCATTTTCATCCTTAGAAACCCTTTGAAATTCTGCTTGTGGAATAACTTTGATTTATGCCTCATTGTCCTTTCTAGTGATCATATCTCCATCTGGTGGGAGTGAAGGACTGGTAAGAGTGACCTGCACAGACCAGCCTAAAAGACCTGTGGGAACAAAAGTTTCGCTCAGAGGTGAGCTTTGCTATTTACTGTATGAAGATCTAAAGAGAGAGAGACAACTGGTGAAACCACCCTGGGACAATAAATTAAACCACCTCAGAGATTGGGAAAAACAACAAAAAAAGAGAGGAGTGAGCACTGAGCACATCAGGGATCAGGTTTCCATCAGAGGGAAGCAGAAAGGGGTCCAGCAGTGCTGGTAAAAATCAAAGATGCCTTGGAAAGAGAAGAATCTGCTGTGGGAAAGCTGAGCAGTTATGGAATGGGCCAAAGGCAGCCCTGGTGTGCTCTGATGGAGGGAGAGCATGGCCAAGGATGGGGATGGCCCATCTGGATGTGCAGTTTGAGACAAAGGAACAAGGCCAGAGGAAGGGATGGGTCCAGAGCAGTCACAGGGGAAGCAGAAGCACAAAAATTGCCTCCACTGTGGGTTTCAACACAAGGCAAATAACTTTTTCAGCTGAATGCATAACTTGATGAGCATGCATAACTGCTGCTTGGAAGAATATTCCAACTTCTCCTGCCTGCAAAAGCAGACATTTGCATCTACATTGATTAAATTTACTCGTGAGAGATCTTGGTCCTGTGTAGCTTTGAAAACATTCAGACCTGATAACCTTATTAAGTCCAATGCTCATTTTTAAGCCACTATCTGTAGAAGACATCATGCTCCAAATTGTACCTGGCTTAGCTTTTATCTCAGATGCCTGCTTACCATAAAAGCCTGGAAAGGCAGCACAGTAACTTCTTCCAATTAAAAAAATTGAAATCTGAGATTTCTCTGGCCAAGGGAAGCAATCAGTCAGTGATATTGAAAGATCCATCATCAAAGCACAAGGCAAGGAATGAATACATTCTAAATCAGCCAAACATTTTCAACATCCCTTCTGTAATTGACAATTTTGTAATATTTATTCACAACAGATCTGATTGCTGGATTCCCACTGGCTCCCCTCAGGAGGGTTTGCGTGAAATCAGTTTGAAATGGTGTGTCAATTTTTTTCTGAAGTCACCATCTGGCTGATAGACTTGAGTCTGTTCTAATACACTGACCCAGTGAATCGCTGCTAAACAATTCCCAGGGGTGCCCACTCCTCTCAGGCAATCCGGGAGAGAGCACATGAGACAGGCATATTTTAATGTCTTGTGTTGAAGGATTGTAAAAGAATTTGATTTATGTAAAGAAACAGAGATCTTGGCGTGGTCTTGTCCACTCTTGTGCCCTCGTGCTGGTTTCAGATGTGAGGGGAGGTTCACGGCCGGTATTAATGACATGAAACTGCCTGGAATTGTGCTGGGGGAGGGAAAAACCCCAACAAATAAAAGCCCCACAAAGAGCCCTCCTTCCTGGTCAGCAGCAAGGAACCCAAATGTCTGATAGCAGCAACCCCCAGCCCAGCTGGCAAAAATAAATACCCGGTGAAATACACGGCACATTTATTTCAAATATGTGACAGTATATACACGACACTGGGGTCCTGCAAAATCACCTCCATTCCATACCACCAAAAATCCCTAGGATGAAATATGTTCAAGCTGTCCATGCTTAAACCCAGGCTGGTTTGACTTGCAGTGTGGATGAGGCCTCAGCACACGTGTTCTGTGTGTTCCCCTGCACACAGCCATGGCTGGCCTGGCACACGTTGGTAATTAGATGCTTCCTCTCATCATCCCTCAGCAAAGCACTGCTGCCACCCTTGTGAATTATGCTTTCTGCTGTGCAAGAGACTCTTTTGTCACTGCCCAGCCCCAGAGCATGTGCCTGTGCTGCTGCCACAGATGCAGCCTGGCCTGTGCACCCACACACGTGTGTTTGTGCACATATCCCCACACACACACGAGCTTGGCAGAATTCTAGGATGACTATAATTTTTTTTGACAGGCGAGTAAATCATCATGATAGCATTTGTTTTTTTCCATTACCATCAATCATTATTGTATGTGTGATCAAGCAGAATTTGTCTTTGGCTGCTTAAAATGTTCCCGATCGTTTTTCAAGGCTAAATATCTTCTCGGGATAAAGAACACTTGCTGTAATAATGTGTATGCTAAAGAGCTGATCCAAACCCCACTGAAATCACATGAAGGGTATTGGTTCAAGAAACATTGATTTAAGTCCTAAAGCATCATTTATTTCTCAGTAGAACCCCAGTAAGAGACTGAGCATGGAGAATATTTTATAGGGTTTGATTAATTCCCTCTTCAACCAATGGAGTAGGGCTACTGATCAAGACAGGAGAAGAAGTGGATATCTAAAGCCTAGAAAATATACAGAATATCACAAGCTGGTGAAAGATGCAGGAAATTACTGTAAATCAAGTAAATTCTTAAGTGAATTTGGTTTGGCTATGTTAGGGACCAGTCTGCAGGCCCATCCTCTGAGAACTCAAACTCAGAGAAGAGAAATGTTTGGGAAGATGAGCAGGAACCGCAGGAAAAAAAGAGACCAGGAAGAAAACTGAAGTGGTCATTTAGACCCATAGGCCAAGGTACAGGGAATAGGAAAACAAGTGCAGATTGGATCAGGACACCTCCCTCCAGGATATCTTGTCTTGCACATCTGAAAGCCCATGCTTGGGGTGATCCTGGGATGCTCTCAGACCTGTCTCTACACCCAGAATCCATCAAGCATTTCTATCATGAGAGGAGATAAAACTACCCCCAGAATTCATCCCACCAAAAAAACCATGCAGGGAACCAAAGCTCTCCAGGCCTGAATGGCAAACGCTCTCTGCAAGCATCATAATTAACAGTAAGAGTAATTAAACTTTTAACACCAGCTAGGCTCAATATCTAAGATCTGGGGGTTAATGTAGCAGTTTTCTAAAGGACAGGAGAATAAAGTAGTAATAAAATAAAATGAATGCTGCAAGGAGCCTGAGGCATGGCTGTCCTCTGCACATTCCAGTGACAAGCCTGTCCTGTTCCTTGGGCTGCAGAGAGCCCTCAGTGCTCCCTTCCTGCTGGGCAATTATTGTGTTTCCATGGGGCTCTGCAGGTTTGGTCATTGTGGGGGTCACAGACCACTGTCAGCCTGGAAGAAAAGCTCTGAAGCAGCTGCAGAAAAAAAACCTGTCTGCATCCCACCTTCTCTCTGCATTTCTGGGCTTGCAAACCAGCGAGAAACAGATGGGAGGGAAATAAAATTGACAGATGAACATTCAAAGTTTATCCTCCTTTTTAGTGGGTCGTAGTGGAGACCATTGTGGCAATGCTATGCAAGATGTTAGTGCAGTTTGGGTTTTTTTTCCCTTCTTCTTCCAAGAAAGTTTGGTGGTTCTTGGGTTATAAAAATGATAAGAAGCAGAAGTAAAGGTGGTCCCTGAGGCTTGGGCAGGTTTGGGGGTGATTGGCCTTTTCCAATCACCTTTTCCAACCCCTGTGCAGGGTCCTGCAATGGAAGCAGGGTGAGGTGCCCTGAGTTGTGCTGGTAATTCTCATTGCAAGCCCAC
Source organism: Zonotrichia albicollis (assembly GCF_047830755.1). Taxonomy (NCBI): domain Eukaryota; kingdom Metazoa; phylum Chordata; class Aves; order Passeriformes; family Passerellidae; genus Zonotrichia; species Zonotrichia albicollis. Next base: position 5,321,995 of record NC_133834.1, on the reverse strand, counting down.
ACAGGTAAGGGACCTGTGCCTGTTTAGTCTTTGTCACATCCAGGTCACTTTGCATTTTGTTTTGCCAGTTTTTCCCAGGCTGGATCTAAAGAGCAAATATTTTTTCTCAGGAATAGGCTTTTTGTCCTTGAAGGATTCTGCTGTTGTCTCCTTACATCTCTTAATTGTATAACCCTAAGGTATGCCTCAGATTTACACAGCCTAAATCCAGCCTTATTTGACTATATTTGTCATTATTCCAATTAATTGTGCATCAACTAATTGTGTAACATGGCTATTTGCATGTCAACCCAGGGTCCTCATGCTGCTTTTTGCAGTGTAATTGCTCTGGCTAAGTGAATACCAGGAATATTCCTGAGCTTTCAGCCATTAATCAAGGCCCATTGAAAGGAATATTAGCAACCTGGGAAATAAAAGAAAGAAAAAATAAAGGCAAAATATCATAGAGATGTTTTTAAATTAAAAGGAAGCCTAAAATGCAACAACAGGATCAGTATGAAAGCCAAGGAGGATCTGGCCAAGCTTACAAAGCCAAGCACTTTGGAGATTGGGAGGGTTGGAAGATGCTTACACACAAATGAAGGGAAAATGGTTGGGCTTGCTTTTCTTGGTGCACATGTTGGGGGTGTTTGGGTGATGCTGATAAGCAAAGAGCTGTAGGATTCTAACCATGTACAGGAGTAGGGAGCGTGGGTGTCAGTGGGAAGGTGTTTTTAGAGTTGGATATCTTTAGGAAGTGAAGTAGGGGTTTGTTTGGGACAACCCACAACAGCAGAGAAATAGCTGGCACTCCTGGATTTGGAAAGAAGAGGTGCTGCTGCAGGAGAAGATGGGGTGGGGGAGTGGACTCTGCCACTGTGGGGAGTGTGGTGGGGTTTGTTCACCACGGGACAGCAGGCTGGACCTGTGCAGAGACATCCTGGTGAGCAATTCCCTCCTGGATTGGAGAAATTGCTCCCTGAACTCTCCATTTACTGCCCTGGCTGGAAAAAGCCACCCAGAGGATTGAGACTCCCAGCAGAGCTCTCCAGGCTTTGAGAGTGGTGAGACAAACCCACACCTGTGATTGCTCTCTTTAAAACCTCCTCAGCAATATTTTGGGAGGAATGAAAGAGATGAACCATGACCTGCTTGCAGCCACCCGCGTCCCAGACCAGCAGTGGCACCTGGTGATGAACGGTCTCTTCCCTTTGGGGAAGGCTGGGTTTTTATTGTCAGCACTGCTTGCCCTGGTGATGGATATAAAGTCGCTGTGGGAGAAACCAGCTGAAGGCTGCAACAATGCAAAAGAACATTAATATCCTTGATGAACTATCTCTAACAAAGCCAGTGAGCAGTGACAGACCTGGTGCTGTAACTCAGCTATTCCTTGATCTCAGACCAGCAACTCTGGTCCATTGCACTCTGCTGTCCCACACTGCATCTCAGGAAAAACAAAATCATGTTCAGAACATCATCAAGGATTACCAATGATAATCAGGATCCTTTTTCGCCTTCACATGAAGAAGGCTGACAAAGTGCAGAGCCCACAGTGATGGAACATTTTTGGCCGTGTTTCAACCCTTTTCCCAAGCTGGCAGGGAGGTTTGTGAATGCCTGTGGGTCCCACACTCGGCTTGTTTAAGCTGGGCTCCTCAGGGAACCAGGGCTCTCCCTGCTCAGCTGTTTCCCATCCCTCATGCTGTGGATGGGCTGCAGCTCCAGTTTCTGCAGCTCGCTGCAGAAGGATAAAGTGAAAGCAAAGCTGGCCCTGGGCTGCTGTTTGCAAATAGAGATGAAGACAAACAGATGAGTTCAAGCTGCTGGAAGGAAAACAACCCTGTCAGCTCTTCTGCTTAATGGTGGGAACCTGGAACTGTAAACAAAACCCTGGGCAGGTCCTGCTCATTCCCACCAGCCCTTTGAGTCCACCGGTGTTTTTCAATCTTTACCTCCTAGAACCAATCAATTTTGTGCCAGCCTGTAACTTTTTACTGGTGTTGTGGCTGTTTCAGTTAAAGACAACCAGGTGCTGCATCCTCACCCAGTGCTGGGACCTCTCCTGTGCCTGTTCTCTCAGACAAGGAGAAATCCCCAAACGCTTTTTCATCCCCAGGTCCCCAAAAGTCCTGACACTGTAGTGATGGGCATGGCCAAGGAAGATGCACAGGGAGTGTTTTACCATCCTCCTGTTTCATCACTGAGTTCCCAACACATTTTGAGGTCATCTACTCTTTTTAAAGCTCAGAAAAAGATAGCATTGCTCCAAAACCTTGTGAGGTAGGGAGCAGGAGGGCAAGGAGGTGAGAGCCTGTCAAGGCAAACGCTCCTCCAGCCCCAGCAGCACTTTTCCCTGTGTGTCAAGTCAGACAAGCAAATGCAGTATCTCAATCACAATTCCTCTTTCTTTCTTGGGTTTTTTTTTTTTTTTTTTTTTTTTGCCTGACAGCCCCTTAATTAGCATGAGATTTCACAAAATCCGCCAAGGCAGCCATCCATCTGTTTTGCTGACTTTCAGTAACAATATTTATCATTGCAGAAGTGTCAAAACAATAAAATCAGATGACATTTATGCAAAGGGTTCCTAACTACTTTAAAAAAGGCCCAAACCTTGAAAGCCTCCTGCAGTATACTGCTGGGAATTGTTTGCAGACACAAAGCTGAGAGTAATTCCTCGTGTACCCACATAAATATTTTAAACAAGCCGTCAAAGAATCTTCCAAGGGAGGTGCAAGGATGGCATATGCTTCTCTTTACCAAGTTTGTTCTGAGAGGTGAGACAAGGAAAAAAGGAATCTCACACCCTTTTAGATGCCTTTTAGTTTCATCCCCCAAAATATTACTTTTTGTGAGTACTTTTCACATTTCAAAAGAGTGTTATATAAATTGGTTCATGCCAGTGACAATTCTTAATAAATTTAACCTGATCTGCCATGCAGTAAGAAGGGGGAATTAAAAAAAAATCTGCTCATTTAACTCTAAGGTATTTAAGCCAATGTATGAATGAGAATTAATAAATCTGCATTTCCTATTGTCAGCATTGGTTGGTTACAGCCCTGTGGAGCCCTATCAAGGGGTGCATATGGCACACTAAGTTCTGTAGAGTATTTAAATTTTCCACAATAAATTTACCTAACAAATTCGAGTGTGGCTGCATTTTCCCCTTGTCAAGAGTTTCCCTGCATGGAAGCACTCAGAGTTACACTCTGGCTAGCAGATCCCAGTGCAGCAGGAGAGGATGAGCCCCTGTAACTCTGGTTTTGATGGCTTTTTGCAGGGAAAGTGGCTTTGTTCAGCTGAGAGATGCCTTCAGCTTGATCCCTGGTTGAGCACTGTTCCTCCTCTATCTGATCCCTGGCAAGGTGAGGTTTTTAAGCCATTTTTCTGGATGTGTTTTCCCCCACAGCTCTGGCATGCTTGGTTTTGAAGGGTTTTCAGGGGCCAACAGCATAAAGGAGCTGGATGCTGGAGTGAGGTGCCACTGTCGCAGACACCTTTTCATGAAAATCCTTTCCTTAGGATTTTTTCCTCCTGAGAAGCTGAGAGGCCTCAGAAACAAAATGTAAACAATGGTTATCTGCTGCTGTGGAATGCAACAGGTGCATCTGTGATTGGTCTCATGTGCTTGTTTCTAATTAATGGCCAATCACAGCACAGTTGGCTCAGACTCTCTGTCAGAGCCACAAACTTTTGTTATTCATTCTTTTCTATTCTTAGCTTAGCCAGCCCTCTGAGGAGAACCTTTCCTTCTATTCTCTTAGTATAGTTTTAATGTAATATATATCATAAAATAATAAATCAAGCCTTCTGAAACATGGAGTCAGATCCTCGTCTCTTCCCTCATCCTGAGACCCCTGTGAACACGGTCACAGTGCCACCATGGTTGGTGCCACTGCCCAGTCTGGGTTTGTGCAAGAGCATCCCAGAGAAGGGCAGGGGGGAGAGATCTGCTCCTGGAGGAACTTCCCAGGCAGCTGCTCCAGAAGAAGCCAGTGCTTTCTTCCTCAAGCCAGGGGTGGGGAGCCAGGCTGAGCTCCATGCTGATTGCAGGCATCTGTCTTCTCCTGACAGCTCTGCCTGTTAGTGCAAAGAGTCTGCTGTTTAATTTACCTGACTTGTTAACAGCTCCCTGTTTTGAAGTTGTAGGAAGTAGCTGATTTCACGTTTACAGTTGGAGCATTGAATTCCCATCGGGTGGCTGAAATTCACAAATAATCTGGTAATTTGTCTGCTGTCTTGGGAGCCCGTGGGGATGCTTCTCAGTGTGTATCACAGTGTATATCACCATGTTTTGGTGAAAAGATTGATGAGCAAAAAGGAGCATGGAACTGGCTGGCCATGTGCCAGGAGGAGCTATCAAAACTGAAAGGCTCAAGGAAATCCCTGCCAAGGAAAGCAGGGATGGGAGTTCTGCTCAGAGGGGCTGCAGAGGAGGGTGGTGGGGAGCTCACAGCCTTTGGGGATGCTCTGCTTGCAGGGAGGAACATCCCATTGCCACTGGTGGTGACCAAAGGGAGCCAGAACATGGAGATGGGCTGGGTGGGTTTGTTTTGGCTCATGATAAATGTCTTGGGAATCAGCTCAGTCCACACAACACAGGGCAAGTGAGAGCCAGGGCAGAGCTGAGCCCAGCTCTCCATGGTGCACACTCAGAGGGGAAATGAGCACTCAGTAGGCAGTATCACACACAATAGCTGTAAGTTTAGAGTTTCTTATCATTAATTGCCCATCTCCATCATTCAACAGATCAGTAACTGGCAGCCCCAGAAAATGAAGGAGAGGAAAACACCATGTGAGTAGCCTGGGGCATCCCAAGTGTGCATGAAGGTGGATTTTGACAATCAACTCTCCCTGGTCACACTCACAACCCCTCACATCACCCTGCAGGGACCCTCTGCTGCACCCACGTCCCTTCCCCAGCTGCTGAAGCAAGTGGCCAGTGAGCAAAATGCAAGCTCAGGCTGTGACTCTGTGCATCCTCTCCTGGAGCACAGACCACTGCCTGCCTGCTCCAAGGAAAATGCTGCAGCTCCCCCAGAAATCAGGCACACTGCATTTGTAAATGAGTTTGAAGTTAGGGAAGGCAGGCTGCAGACATCCCAGCAGAGCAGCAGGTAATCAGTAGGCTGTCCTCTACGGGGAAGGTGTTAAATCCTTCTTGGAGTGCTGACAAAAAGAGTTACAGCCCATATGTTTATTGCCAGAAAAATAATAAAAAGAGTATTGGTTTAACCAAGTCTAACAGCCATCAGAAGGTTTAGACATGTGCTCCAGCCTGGAGAGTCAGTGTGCAGGGCCAGGAGGAATATTTCAACCCAGCCTTGCCATCAAGTGATCAAATCCAAGCTAACAACAGCCTCAAGCTCCCACCAGAAGAAGAATGTGGTGGTAAAGCTGAATGTGAGGAAATCCCTCCTGCAAACCCTGGTGGCCTGTGGGGTCCCTCCCAAGAGACAGTTTGGCTGTCCCTGCCCTCCTCCTGCTGCATCTCCATCCCTGGAAGTTGTCCCTGCCCTCCTCCTGCTGCATCTCCATCCCTGGAGGTCTGGGGTGCTGCTCTAGGCTGGGGATGGAGCAGGGTTTGCTGCAATTTCTGCCCAGCCCTGCTGCCCTCTGGCAACTCCAGCCCCACTTTTTAGGTTTTCCTGGTGGTTTTGGGGCGCTGGTTGGGGTTGGGTGCAAATGGACAGAAAATTTTGCTATTTGAGATGGACACACTGGTCCAGTGAAGGCTGGATGTGATGAGATGGGAAGACCCATTTTTAACTGATGATTAATAGATTTAAGTTTTAGCTTTTTATTTTTTTTTCCAACAGAAAAAATAGAAAGGACATTGTTGAAAAGCCAATGAGTGCTTGAAACCAGACCTGAGGGGAGCAAAACAAAACTGAGAAGGGGCCCAGGCAGAGCTGCTTGGCCAGGCTGGAGGCACAGGGCAGCCAGAGCTGGGGTTTGGATGCTCTGTGCTCTCCTTTGCATTAACTAATGCTGCTTGGCATCATGTAATGTCTTATTGTTTTTATTGTTCTTGTTGTAAATACACCTAGAGGCATCTTATAAATAGAATTAATTATAGCTGTTTAATTCATTAGTTAAGTACACAGCACATTCTGCTCTCTGGAGAGGTTTGGGTGGCTGCATCAGGGCATGCAGGTACAAATCCATGTGTGCTTACATTCACTGGAACTGTGGCACCAGCTCTCTCCAAACCCTCTGGTCTCACCTTTCCAGCTTCACTCCCACTGCTGCCCCTTCTCTCAAAAGCCCATGTCAAAATTAAACAGCTGCAAGGAGAGTTTGGGAAGATTGTTCTACAAGTGGGCAGCACGATGGGAGGAGAAGGGCAGAAAATTTGGGTGAAAAGTGCTTGAAACCTTCTCAGGGTTGTGGGTGGGTCAGTCCCTCCATCCTGGGTGGGAAGCCAAGGATGCTCCTGGACAGGGTGGTGATGGTAGACTGTGTCACACTGTCCTGGCTCCATATGAATCCAGTTTGGGAAGGGAAATGCTCCATGCCAGCAGCTGGAGGAGGAATGAAGGTGCTGTTTTCTGAGAGAAATGAATTCTCACAGGGAAAGGGGACAGCAAAGTGCACAGAGTGACCCTGTCTGGCAGCTCCTGTCTTTGGGCAGACAACTGCAGGGCAGAGAACATGAGTGAGGATGGGAATGCATCCCTTCCCATCACAGCAAACTGGTGAAAACAGGAGACAGAGGAGCTGCCCAGAGTAGGGCCAATGCAGGCAGTGTTTCAGTGAGGATATTCATGCCAGCCTCTGTCCTGGGGCAAACCCAGCCCTTGGGAAGCACTGCAGGGAGAGAAGGGGCGTTAAACCAGGCCATGTTCTGCTCTGTGACTTCTGCCTGCTCAAGCTGGCAGCTCCACAATCCTGCAGCATGGAGAATTTCTGCCTCCCCTTCACCTATCCTGGCTCACAGCAGTTTTATGAGCTCCCCCTGCCCAGGCTGACCCAGCTCAGAGCTGCCTCTCTCATAGGAGCAGAGCTGTTTTTCTCCCAACCACAACACAACTGAAAAAACACAGCGGGTCAATACATCACAGAGCACACACTTGAAAGGGAAGAGGCATAAAACTCCTGTCATTGATGCAGGGCAAGCCTTGCTCCCCTTCTCCTGATGCTCTGGACATTCCCAGGGCTGGCAGTGTCCTTTCCTGACCTGAGGATGGAAATGAGAGCTCAGGCACTTGCTAAAGCTTGGAGAGAGGTGGAGGAAAACCCTGTGCAGAGAAGTGGTTATGACCCTGGACTCAGGAGGAGCTGGTGCAGGCTCTGAGGCTGCATGTGGTGTCCCCATGGGCTGCAGCATCCCCACCACTCCCTCAGAGGCACAGACTCTGGCAAGGGACATAAAGCCCTGCCAGGCTTGAGCACCTCACAAAGAGGCAGAGAGAAGTTTCTCTCTGCAAAACAGCAGGGTGGTAAAGACTTAAATTCAATCAGGGAGGAGTTCCAGTCCCTTTTGGTCACCAGGCCTTGCTCTGCATTAACCTCCTCTGGAAGGAGTGGTGATGCCCAGGAGCTGGGTCACATAACCCAGGCATGCCCTGGACAAGAGCAGGAGTTTGAAACATCCCAGAACATTTGGGGGCTTTTGTTATATTTGTTTTGTTGTGTGGCTAATGCAGTTATTTGCTGGTCACCAGGCCTTGCTCTGCATTAACCTCCTCTGGAAAGAGTGGTGATGCCCAGGAGCTCGATCACATAACTCAGGCATGCCCTGGACAAGAACAGGAGTTTAAAACATCCCAAAACATCCCCGTCCCACCTGCATGAGTACCTTTGAAAGGTGCTGCTGCATCCCTTTGCAGGCAGCTGCCCCTCATTACTGCAGGATTGGGAGGCTCTCGCAACAAGATGGAAAAAAATCATAATCAAAGGAAAGCCAGTGAAGCCCCACGCGGTAATAAAGGCTGACTCTAAGTAACAGTTGTTATTCAGACATTGTTAATGATATTATAAGCACTGCCATGTGCTAGGCAAGCTGTGACAGGCACCCTGGTGGACATATGGATAATCAGATCACATGCCTGCTTCAATCAAAGCCATAAGTACCAACTTGATCAGAATCAGAAGCAAGCCCAAGCGAAGAGGAGCTGGGGCTGTGCTTTGGGGGAACAGGTTCTTACAGACAAGAAAACAAATACAAAAGGGAAATCATGATTGTGATGAAGGAGGGTCCTTGCTGTGCATGAGACAGCCCAGGAGAGTTCAGCTCCAGGGCATCACAGCCACCACAAGAGATGAACACACCCAGAATCAACTGCAGCACGAGTTTTCCTCTCTGCTGCCACTCCAGATTGTTGCTCTAGCTTGGGAGAAGAGTCTTGCCAGAGCTGCTAAGGATGGAGGTGGTTGGGATGCTTTACCTTGATTCACCTCCTCCGTGCAGCCAATTGCACACTGCAGAGACACCTGAGCACTGCCAGTCAAGTCCCAGGCAGCTCATGTCCTTAGAAACACTGAACATAAACACCAAATTTAATGCCTTTATCATTGCTCGATGGATCAGTGAACAGAGGAGCTAAAAGAAAGACAATTAGAAGCGTCAGTCTATGCTATTTTTTTTTCCCATTGCCTTGCTTTTGTCTAAAGAGTTATTCATTTCCTAATTGTGAAATGTAATTTTGTTTGGGGGCTTTTGTTATGTTTGTTTTGCTGTGTGGCTAATGCAGTTATTTGCTGCACACAGCTGCTTTTCTCCCACTCAGCCCATTTAATGGAATTCTTTGGCAGCTTTGATTTAAAATCATTTTGGTTTAGTGACCAGGCCATTTCTGGAAGGGGGAATCAGATTGTTTCCTGGATTTCTCAGTCGTATTTTGCTCAGCAAGATCCACTTCTTTAAATGCATGTTTTCATGAAGGTTTTTAATCCAGTCCTTTTGGTTCCAGTGGAGACAAATCTCAGCAAGAAACAACGTCCTCCTGCCATCTTGTGATGGGAAAACCAAAACCCTCCTGCCACTCTTTAGGAGAAAACCCCGAGGAGTAACCCTTCTGTGTGCTGAAATACATCCCCACTAACAGCTGCAAAACCTTGGACCATGCCAGACCTTTCCTTCCCACAAAGGGTGCCCAGGAAGGAGAGCCACAGCGACCCCTGAGGCTCTTGGCAATGGCTGTGCCCCAGGCAAACCCACAGGATCTGTTTTTGTTACGTCATAAACCACACCTGAAGGTTGTTTTTTCCACTCTAAGTGTTTAACTGGAAGGCCTCCTACAGCTCCAGAGCCCTGCTGAGCTGGATGGCAATGCAGGGAGTGAGTAAATTGCCCTTTTAGCACGTTTTCTCTGGCAAGAGGATTTTCAGTACCGGCCCTCCCTCCATGTGAAATCCAGAGCGAAGGAAAACTGATTTAAAACCAATCACTAACACTTACACACAGCCCCTTATTCGAGCATCCCTCCCCATCTGAGCTTCATTTTGAACTATTGAATCAATCCTGTCTCCACTGCTGCTTCCCTAAGTAACAAACCAAATCAGATGATGGCACAGTCTCCTCTAATTGACTGAGCTGCACAAGTGTAGCCATGTCTCAGGATGTGGGACACAAAGTATGTGAAGATATTGATAAACTCCAGGCTGAGGGAGGCAGGAAGCAGGACTGGACCCAGGAATCAAGGTCCAGGACTCACAAGGCTGGGGACCTCAATAGGAGAACTGTAGTTTGGCAGGAGCACAGAAGTTGAGGCATGTGGAAGTTGGGTTTGTGGAGAGGTGCTCCATCAGAGTGTGATCTGACAAATGTGGACTTGAAACCACATGCAGGAGAGGTCTTGCATTTTGGATGCATCTGCTTCACTGAAGACTTTGGGATTCATCTGGTTTTAAAAGTTTTTTTCACCACAAAGTCACAGTTTTCATGATTTTCTGCTGAACAAAATTTATGACCCAGTTCTGTTGGGTTCGGTGAAAGCATCTTTATCTTCTGTTTGTCTCCCTTTGGGTGCACACACATTTTTCCTTGCATTCCATATCCCCACAGTCACATTGTCTCCAGGGTGGACAAAGCAGGGACATTTCCACACCAGGTTTATCCCAGGCTCCAGCAATGTGGTCACTGGGGCATCCCTCTCACCTCTTTGCTCCCCACCACTTGTGCAGGTGACATGAAGATAGACCATGGTAATTTTTCAGGTCACTTCAGGCAGGTGAGATCTGCAGTGTCCACAGTTGACACATGGGATGGGACATCCCAGCAGCAAGTGCCAGTGGTCTCTCCCACTTTGCCATGGAAATCATGGCTCAAAGCAGATTTACCCTGCAGGGCTGAGGAAAGGGCTTTAACCCTTGTGGAGTTGTTCTCTTCAAAAGCAAAGAGACACTTCACTTATCTGCTAGGAGTGGTACTTAACACCCTTAAGGGGCAGTGCCAGGAACCTAGGTGGCTTCCAAGGGACAAAATACTCCCTGTTTGCTCCTCCATAAACTTTTCCCTTCATGCAGAATTGTGCATCACTGCCAGGTCTTGTCCTGCTCTCCAGCTTGGATGGAGCTCATTCCAACCATGCCCTGGCCAAGAAAAATCCCAGTTCCACCAAGAACCACAACCCCCAAACCCTGCCTGGCTCTGTGGAGCCCCTGAGCACCAAGCCCTGCTGCCCACGTGGGCTCAGCCCAGCATCCCTGCAGTGGCACTAGGGGGATCCTCAGCTCTGCCAGGCACTGCTGGAGAAGTAAAACCATCAACTCGTGTGGCTGGGCTGGGAACAGGTGTGTGAAAATCAGCACCCAGGCACCCGCTCCAACAACGTTGTTTTTTCCTTGCGTGCCATAAATCAGAGTGCTAATCTTTCACTGTCCGGCGAGATCTCTCACTGGGAGGGTGATAAATTGCCCTCCAGCCCCTGACAGCTGCTGGGAAATCACTCACAGCCCGAGACAAACCTCTAAATCTGACATTATAGAGTGTTGAAAGGAAGAATGTCTGTTTTTATAACCTACCTCAGTTATAATAAATATTTAAAATCCACATTAACATCCTCTTATAGTTACAATCTGCCCTCTATGGAACAGTGTCCAACTTAGATTTAATTAGCAACTGAACCTTTGCAGTCCAAGCTCCTATTTAGGCTGAAGATCCAAATCTCCAGTGAAATGCTTCTGTTTTCTTAAACTACCTGCACTGTAATAAATATTCTCCATGTCGCCAGGCAGCTCTGCTGGAGACAGTGCTCTTTTTGTCTTCTCAAAGGCTAACATTTAATTTAAATGATAGGGTCTTTCCAGACTCCAGGGGGAATTAGTTTCCTGCTCTCCATAAACTTTGCCATACTTCACCTCCAAGGCACTGGGAGAACACAGGAATGGAAACACCTTGATGCAGGTATGGGGTGATGAAAATCAAATCTGGGCACAAATGCTCTGGCTTTTGGTCATGAGCACATGCTAGAAACATGGAGCACAGACCTCCCCTTTCTATAAAACTGAGGAGAATTTGAGATCTGTATTCCAAACTCCTGCAGTTGGCTTCTCTTGGAGAGAGGGAACTAAAAATACCTGTCCAGAAGTTTTTCCATGTTCAGTCTTTTTCCCCACCTGCTTTTTCAGGGTGCCTTTTTTCCTCATTTATTATTTTATGCCAGTTTATTTCTAGAAGGCAGCATTCAAACTTGCCTCTCCCCTCTCTCCCTACTAGTGTTTCACCAAGGTCTTTATCAAAAATATCACAGGAATAAACACAATATATAACAGAAGTGTTAAAAACAGAATAACAGAAGTGTTAAAAAACCCAAAGTTTCTTGCATGCCCCTTAACAAAAAATCCTCCACCTGTCCATTTTGAATTGTGGTGGTTTCTTCCCTGTCCTGCCTATTTGCTGTGTCAGCCTGAGTGTTATATCCAGAAATCAACCTGTCCCACATCCCTACAGGAGCCGTGTTATATCCAGAATTCATCCTGTCCCACATGCCTACAGGAATGTTATATCCAGAATTCAGCCAGTCCCACATGCCTACAGGAACAGTGTTATATCCAGAATTCAGCCTGTCCCACATCCCTACAGGAGCAGTGTTATATCCAGAATTCAGCCTGTCCCACATCCCTACAGGAGCAGTGTTATATCCAGAATTCAGCCTGACCCACATCCCTACAGGAGCAGTGTTATATCCAGAATTCAGCCCTGCATGCCCCTGGCACCAGAGGTGCCCTGGAGCTGCCCCACCAGCCCTTTAGGATTCCCTCTCTGGGCAGGCTCAGAGCAGCTGTGGCTGCATCTCCAGGGCCAAGGCTGCTGGGGAGGTTTGCTAAAAGCCCTGGAGGTGTCAGCCACCCTGCCAGGACCCTGCCTGGGGGCTGTGGCTAACAGGAGAGGGTCAGGAGGCTGCAGGCAGCATGGGCAGCAGGACAGCCGTGCTGTGTGCACATGCTCCCCCTCGGTTTCATATTTGGGCACCCTGTGTCCATCCCAGCTGCTGCTGGGATCAATAGCAGGGTATCAATCAAGGCATCCCAGAGGAAACCCGCTGCTCACACAGAAATAAACATTTTCCTTCTGCATGTCACAGAAAGCTACAGGCAACTCCTGGCATTGTCTGAACTGAGGGTAAAAGGGACGCAGCATCTTCAGCTCCCCTTTGGAGAGTAGGTTATGGAAATTGGAGTGTGTTTATGTGCATTGGATATAAACATGTATGCAGACATATCTTGGCCCATGTTAAATAAACAGACATGGGCTTCTGTTACATTTCTAACTCTCCAAATGATGGCAGACATACAAAAGGGTGTGCAGCTTTTAAAAAAGCTTTTAAGCTCTGGTATTTTGCCTCCTCCATGCATTTTGTCTTAATCCTCCAGCAAAGGCAATGTTTGTGAAAGAAAATCCATGAGCATCCTGGTGGCACTTGCATAGTTTGATGGCTGGGAGCTTCTAACCTCTGCTCTTGCAATGTCCATCAGGTTTTCCTTTTCATTTCCAGTTTGTTTCGGGCTGTATCAGTGTTTAGGCATCACTGAGTCAGTGCTGTCCTGCCAGTCCCCGAGATGAGAGTGTAGCTGATCAGCTCTCTCCCACTATCCAAAGCAAAAGCAGAGCCAGCTTCAAACATCTCCTCACCCCAAACCACTCCTGCCCTGGTATTTGTTTGCATGAGCTGCCTGCTGTGAATCTTGCTTGGGTTTTAGAGATAGCATCACCCCCCTTGGGAAACAGCCAGTGCATTTTACCAGGAAACCTGCTGTTTTACAAAGGCTTTACAACCAGTGGCTCCTTCCTCTGAGAAAAGTTACATTCTCGGGCATCCAAGGTTTGTTTTTTGATTATGCGGGAAGTGGTGTGAATGGAAGTCACAGAGCCCTCATGGGAGAGAGGTAACATGAATCCCCAGCAGCTTTCTTAGCCTTTGCTTTTGCAGATGTTTTTAGCTTTGTACAAGGAGTTCCCAGGAAGTCTCAGATGCAGAGCACATGGGAAGAAAGATGCTGAGATGCCCACAACTCTCCCAGTGTCTGCACCAGGCTGGGATGGCAAAGTCATTAGGAGGGTCTGCCTGCTCAGTGCACCCAAAGGACCACAGAAGGATGTTTAGCACTTCTGGGATGAGCAGGGAAAGAGGTCTGGAAGGATTTTCTGTCTTGCCACAGTAGAAGAAAAGGGTTTTCCAGCTCTTCCTAGACACCAAACTACTATTTCATGCAGAACTGGTGTCTGAGGATACCAGTTTTATACCTCAGGATAATCCCAGTCTTCCCTAGGATTGCCTGCAAGCAAGAAGAAAGCAGCAGGCTCATACAGCACCAGCACAGTGTGGTCTGTAGATCTCCATCACACACTGATGTGTGGGTGGGAAAACAGACTCCTGGAGAGAGTGAGGAACACATTCCTGCTGGAGAGGATGAGGAAGGCTGGAGGACCACATCCAGGCAGCCTCAGACCCAATTCCACTGCTGTGCTGAGCATTTGTCATGCCCAGCTCAGAGACCCCCAAGAAGGGTGATCTGGACCCACATGTCAGGTGTGCCCATCATTGTCCACAAGGTTTTAGATGGAGCTCAAGTCCTCAAGCCATGTTTAAATTTTTTTACGATGACAGATGTGAACAGTCAGACTACTAAAACAATTAAGTTCTACAACCTCCTCTGTACCTTCTTGCCCAACTTGCTGCTCCTGCAGTTGGTATTATGCAGAAAGATGGACTAGATCAACTCATGGTCTTTTGTAGCCTCAGCCATCACCTGTGGAAGCTCAGGGAGGAGCTGAAAAACAAAGAGAAGAAGGAAAATCAGCTTTCCTGGCAGGAGCACTGCTCCAGATTCCTAAGAGCCAGTGCACTGCTCAGTCTGAAACCACAGCCAGCTCAAAATGAGGTTTGAGGTTGGTCCCCAAGGAGGATTGTGCTTAGGGAGTCTGTCTGGAGGCTGAAGCCAGAACACCAGGTGACAATGGGCAAGCAGGTGAAAAAAGCAGGCAGAGATGAGGTGAGTCTTTGCTACTTTGCCAGTTTTCCATCAGAAAGCCTCTCCTGGACGTGGGGCTGGCTCATTGTGAACACTGGTGCTCAGTTCCTTTATACTCAGCCATTCCCCACAGACGGACGGCATCAGCCGCGCTGCTGCCAGCAGGACGGAGCTGTGCACCCTCATTAATCAACGTCATGGAACGCTGAGTTCATTCTCATGTGTCTCCCCAGACCTCTGGGGACTGGCTTGTCTCTAGCTGAGGCTGGTAGTCACCTGGAACAGTTTTCCAGCCCCCCTAAGCAGCAGGAGTGTCCATTAACTACCACGGATCGGTGGGGATGGTTTGTAAACTCCGGATACACACGGAGGGGCCCGGGCGCTCATTGGCCACTGCTTTCCGCTCTCAGCAATGGGTCATTTAAACAGAAAACTGTAAAGTGTTCATGCCTCTGAATGCAGAGGAACTATCAAAACAAGCTCCCGTCTCCGTGCCACAGACCCGGCATTCAAACAGAGACTCGGGGCATGTTCTACGGGAACGATCCAAGTGCTCCCAGCAGATTCCTTTCCTTTTTCTGATGCCTTGCACAATAAACATTTCAACTCTCTGGCTCGAGAGCAGACCTACCCCAATTACCAGGACAGCTTGTTTTGTTTGGAGTAATAGTTAAGGGTCCAATCCTGCATCCCTGGAGCCAGTGAGAAAACTCTCCTTCCTCCCAGTGGGCCTGAATCCAAGAGAGCCCCACGGTACATCAGAGATACCGTTGTTACTGGGAGAGTATTTTTGTCTTTCCTTATGGAAACTAAACCAGCTTAAGCAAGTTCTGCCATGACTCCACCTACACAAGGGTGGAGACATCGTGGCTTCCCAATGAGATGCAAGGCAGAAGCTGGCATCACCAAACAGGGATGCCATAGGCCCATCTGTGACAGCAGGGCTTCACCGTGTCCTGCAGCTGAGTGACCTTTTGTCCATGTCCCTTGGACATCTGCAAGCCAGAGTGCAGCACCACAGTCCCTAAGGCCTCAGGAATCTCAGCTCTGCAGGGCCACATCTCAGGAAGATGGAGAGGGGAGGAGTCACAAAGAGACACGAAACCTTTTAGGCCTGGCAATTTATGACCAATCAAAAGAAAAAAAGAGTAATGAATTTAGTAAATGAGAGCTGAGTACAAACAGACAGTCAGTAATTGTTGCATTCAGTGTGGGCATGATACAAAGCTGGGCTGTTTATCCCACTGTCTTAAGGGATGTACAGCTGGGAAGTTCAATGATGAGGAGAAGTGAGCTCAGGGAAAGGAGATTGTGGAGGGGCTCGAACAAAGAGAAGGAGTCCAGAAATGAAACAGGCCTTGGTGAATGATTATCCAGCTCTCCTGGGGGATGTGTTAATAGAGAAGATATTTTTGAAGGGCCAGAATGCCAGAGTGAAAAAATCTTGGAGGGCTTGGAAAGAGGAAATAGACAGCTACAGCTGCCCTGAACCCAGATGTGTCCTTTCAGCAGGTACAGGGAGAGCTCTTCTGTGAATTACCCCCAGGTCACTCAAACTCCAGGGCTAAGCAAACTCCATCTCTGCCTTGTCTGGAGGCTCCAGTGAAGCCCATCAGCTCACTCATTTGCCTTGTTAAGTGCCATCTGTGCGTGATCAGCCGCGTGTCACATCCAGTTATTCCTCCCAGCTCCATCACCGCGCTCCGCAGAGGTGAGGCTCCATCTGAATATTCACGAGCGAGATGAAGTCCATCTGCCCACACTACCAATATGTGGCTAGTCAAGGTGTCTGCTGTAGTATCCCATGTTCATGTAGTTATTTTTTATCTTCTGAAATTTTTAGAATTACCCCCAAGCAATCTGATCCACCTTGTTATGGTGTCCTGAAGGTAAACAGGTAAACAGGATCAAAATAAATAGGATTGTTCTAGGGTAAATATCAAAAGTATCAAAAACTCTATCTTGTCAGAGCATCTCAGTGCAGAGACACATCAGGATTTTCCTCCTGTCCTTTCAGCTCTTAGAATATCCCAAAACGACACAAAATGTACCTCTTGCAAGATCCCATCTAGCCAGAAAGAGAACACACTGGTTGTGTGGTGGAAATAATTTATCACTGAGCATCTCTCTGATCCTGCTCTAGTTTTGGAATTGCACCTGGATGGAGAAATAAATGTAATGAAGACATGATGCATCTAAAAGTTGACAGATATTTCCAAAACTTGTTAAAAAGAGTATGGCTGGTGGCCTGTTGAGACTACAAGCAGGATATCACTACCATGGGGCTGAACCTGCATAAGACAGGAGCAACCATGTGGCCTTCAAATTCTCCAAAATCTGTCTCTGAAAATGGAAGGGGCAAGCATATTTTAAAAGGGAAAAAATTAGCAAAATAATTAAAAAATAAGACATGTATTTCTGACTTTACTCAATGTTTTCAACATTTTTTCCAGGAAAGAATTATTTTTCAAAATTTTCCCGAAAGCCTAGATTGTTTCTGAATGCCTTCCAACAACATTCTTTTGATTATTTCTTAGAAAATACCTGTTTTCAGAGGTTTAGGAAGCAGGAGCTTCAATAGCAGGACCAGTGCTGAGCAGGGAAGAAGTGGGGAGCACAACGTGAAACCCTCTGGGCCCTACCTGGAGGAAACGCCTCTGCTTCACTTTCTCACAGGAGCTTCGGGTTTAACATAAATCTCCTTTGTAGCAGAGGCCTGAGCAAATGCCAGATGTAGGATTTAATCTGTGTATGGCCTCAACCCTGTGACCCTTGCTAAGATGTTGACCTGGAGACCAGCATTGCTCCTAAATATCTAAAAGGATGAAACCATGGTGTGCTGAACTGGCATAAACCCTATTGCACACACATTTCTGCTTATTCTCCACTGCAAAGCAATTCTCCCAGGGCTCTGGCTTGCAGCTTGCTGCTGCCTCCTTCCACCACGTGTGTTTTTGCACGGGGCAGGAGCTGCTGGGTGCCTGGGCTGGAGCCTCCTCCCTGGCACCTCTGTTCCAGCACCGTGCCAGATGACGGCGTGTTGATGAGCTCTGGCATTGCAGCCTGCGTGGCCACAGGCAAGCAGGAGAGGGGCAGGGAATGATGGCTTGGACACGTCCTGAAAGCCACTGCCTGCCTGGGCAGGGCAGACCCACTGGCTCCACACTTTTCCGTGCTGTTGGCAATGCCAAAGCCAAGGGGTCTGATGGCTGCACTCCCCTGTGCGTGCTGTCAGTCTTTCTGTCCGCCCAGATCTGTCTGCCTTTGTGCACCTTCCCTTGCAAGCAGCAATTTCTGACAGCTAATATTTCACAGAAACTGGAGCCAGCTCTCTCCCTCCCTCCTTTTTTCCCTCTCTCTCTCTTCTGTTTATGAAGCTGAGGGTAAGTGTTTAATTAGTTGCCTAATTGCCTGGGTAATTGGTAGACATACTCAGCTCTCCAAGTAATCAGTCTGAACAGGCCTTGAAAATATCTGGCCCAATATTCATTAGTGCAGTTAAATCGTTAAACAGTTACTGTGTTTGGTTCCTGACAAAGCCCCGCCAAGGGCTCTGCTGGCTCTGGGGCTGCTCTCCCAGCCTGGGGGACACTGGGGACACCCCACTTCCAGGGAAAGCTGCTCCAGCCACCCTGCTGACAGAAGGGAAACCCCAAAAAGCACAAAGGAAGAAAGTGGGAGATCTGTCCCCTGTGCAGGGGACATTGGCAATGGGAGAGGTGCCTCCTTTCCTCTGCTTGACCTCTTGCTCCAGCCTCTCTCCCTTTCCCGTGCTTTGGCTCCAGCTGCCCCTCTCCCTCCTTTGGCCACAGCAAGTTTGGAAGCCAATTTTGCCATTAGCCTGAGCATCAATGTGAATATTGTCTCAGCAGCTGCCCTGACCAGAGGAACTCATTAAAAGGCCCTGACCAATTGTGCTCTGGCTCAGTACAAAGTCACCATTCTGCCAAGTGCTGCCAACACGTCGGTCTGTCCATCCTGCCTCTCTCCTTGTGGGTGGGGTTGGCACTGGTAAGGAGCTGAAGCCTCAAAGTTGGTCTCCAAAGGGCTCCCCTTCCCCAGAGCTGAGCTTCAGTCAGGGTCTAGCAGCACCTTCAGATTATGAGAAATTCCAAATGCAAATTCCTGCATGACCATCCAAGAGGCCACAGTGTAAGGAGGAAGGCATCAACATGTTTGGGTCTGGAGGGAAAAGATTTGAGACTCAAGCAAGTCTCAACCAGGAAGAAGGAGCTTCCCTCCACCAGCTTAGTCCCTGTTGGTTGATTGGGCTGCACAGAGTCCACAGCAGATGGGATTAAAAGTAAGCAAGATGCAGTTGTAGCTGGACAGGACAGCCAGCAAGGGGGCTGCTCAGAGCCTCCCAAAGGCTCCAGAACACACGGAACAGTGAGCCCCAAGCACTGCCCCAGCTCAGCTGGTGGTGAGCAGGGATATATGACCTGAAGTTATTTCTAGCAATGATTCAAGGCGAATGCATGTGTTACAGATTGGACCCTCGTTAAAAGGTTACTTGGCTGCAGATCCTTGTGCAATTAAGTGCAGAGGGGACGGGAGCCAGCCCTGCTTTCCCAGCCCAACCTCTCCAGCCAACACCCCCCTCCTTCCCTTGGTGCTGCCAGAAGTCTGTGTCCAGCAGCTCCACGTGCTTCATTTTCCTCTGAGCTGGCTCATCCCCCTTTCCAGGGCTTCTTTGGGTTCACCTGTGTCAGATCTGAGCTGGTGAGCTTATTGTTCCCTACCAACTCCTGACACCCCCCAAAACCCCCGTGCAGGACAACTCAGAGAGGGGACTGAGGTCCTGGGCAGGGTCAGAGGGGGAAATGACAACATCCAGGCACGTAAATTCCTAAACAGATCTCTCACCTTGGCTTTTGCCAGGTGAACTGTTGGGTTCCTGGCAGACAGGACACTGACCTGAAAACAAGGACAGGCCATGCTCTGCCAGGCCCCAGGGCAGTGGGCTGGCCCCGTGCCAGCAGTGCCAAGCACCAACCTCCCTGCACAGAAGGCAGGGCGGGATTTGGGGCAGGGCAAGAGTGAAATAGGAGGAAGGCACAGAAAAGGTCCAGAAAGGGAAATGGGAAATAAGAAGGTAAAGAAGGGAGAATTTGGGTGTGAGCTTTGACTCGGTGTGAAGAGGAAATTGGAGGTGGTGAGTTAAAAGGGAAAGGATGCTAAGGAGATCAGAGAGGCTGTTTTGTTCTTTGTGCAGGAGATATTGATAACTGGAGGAGAAAACTTGAGATGGTAATGTAAGGGTTTAGGGGAAGGCAAAACACCCTGCTGTGCAGTAAATCCAGGAGATGTGCATGTACAGTGGGTAGCATGAATATTACCTGACCCCAAAGCCCCAGGAGAGCTTGCAGGGAGCACTTTGGTGTGCCTGTACCTGTTGGAGCAACCAGCCCCCCAGGCAGGAGCCTTGTTCTTCATCTGCATCAGGGACATCTTCCTCCTGCGCCCTTCCTCCTTTGTTTGTGCATCTTCTGGGGTTTTCAGGAGAACATCCCATCCCTTTTGGGGAGGATGGAAGACAGTTTCTAGAGCCTCCCTCTGCTAGGATGGGGATGAGCGCCTGCCCAAGGGAAGGGTTTTGGGCACTGGGGAGCACCAGGCAGGCCCCAATGAGTCTCCTGGGGAAGAGGAAGAGCATGCAGGGGGAGGAATGTCAGAGGCAACTAAGGAATAGGTCTCCATCCATTACTCTGCTGGGCGGTCCTTTGCAGTCACTGGCTGGCTTTGTTCTCACCAACATCTGTAAGAGATTATGGATGCCTTCCTCGGGAGGACATGGATGGGATCTATAAATACCAGAGCCAGGGGTTGCTGCTGTCAGAGCAGAGCTCTGCCTGGGTGGCCTGGAGGCCAGCCCCACAATGGGCCGGGAATGCAGGCTGTGTCCCTAACCCAGGGAATGCAGGCTGTGTCCCTAACCCAGGGAATTCAGGCTGTGTCACCTGGGAATGCAGGCTGTGTCCTTAGCCAGACACCCCAAGGAATGCAGGCTGTGTCACCAGGGAATGCAGGCTGTATCCCTGGCCAGGCACCCCAGGATGTCAGGAAGGACCAGCACAAGGTGGTGACACCACTGGCAGGGCATTCCCTGGGATGTGCTGGTGCAAATCCAGGGACAGCTGGGAATGCAGACAGGCAGTGGGAGCACAGGACTGGGGAGTCCTAAGCAGCAGTTCCAGGGCAGATACCTGCTCCTAACTCACCTTGAGAAATTCATATAATTTTTCACCTAAAACTAAACTGATCCTTGCAAAAGTTTATAATAACTAAACTGACCCTTGCAAAGGTTTATAATAATCTCAAATCCTGAATAAACTAAGCTTTATTCAAGATTTAATTTTTTTTTAATTTGGCAAGGACCTCCGTAGCCATCTCCTGTAAAGCTGAGATAATACCTGCCCAGATGCCGCGGCATGGGCACTGTTTAAGGAACACAGAGCAGAGCTGTTAATGCTCCATCCTCCCAACTTCCCTGTGTCCACACCACTCCCCCGAGACCACCCTCTAATTCCTGACTCCACCCCGGGCTCCTGCTCTGGGTGTCAGGGGACTTGGTTTGGTTTGTGCAGCTCTAACACTGTCCAGCAGGAGCTGAGCTCTCCTGTGACTCATTGCTTGAGCATGTCTTTGTTCACTCAGCGTTTCCCTCTAAAAACAGATCCTGATTTTATAAGCTGTTAGAAGCCTGAAGATCCAGCACTACGCTAACATGTTGTTAGGCACAATTATCCCCTTTCTGACAAAGGATTCCTGATTAGGGCTGTTGCATATTCATCGGTAGACTTGCCAAGCCTTGCTTTGTTTTTCAAGGTCGAGGATTGCATTTCTTTGGATTCAATTCCCACCCTAGACGTAGATTACAAGGCAGGCGAGGAGGAGGCAGCTGAGGTTGCTGGAAGCTTTAATCCTCCTGGTATTGCTCAAAACACTCACCAGTCGTGTGCCAGGCTTGCCATGTGAACCAGCTGCCCTTCCTGCTTGGTTAGGTGAGCTCAGCCTCAAAACTGAGCCTGGCTGCAGCTGTGACATGCTGAAATAAGAGTGGGAAACCCCTCGGATTCCCAGGTGTAAAGGGTGAGTGCTGGGCAGGGATTTCAGCCCAAAACACGCTCCCAGCACTGAAGGCTTCATGAGGTCCAGTTCAACATCCTCCTTGAAGGACCAGTCCCATTGGCTGCCATGGGAGAGGGGACAAAAGGGGGACTTAGGCAGGATGGAATATTTCACAGAGGAACTTCAGCTGGTCTCCCCTGATGATTCCAGCATTGGAAAAAAAAAAAAAAAAAAAAAAAAAGGAGAAAAAAAAAAAAGGAAGAAAAGGAAAAAATAATTACTTCTCAGCCTCTAACCTTTCCAGCAAGTGACTTTGTAATAAATAATCCACATGTCTCTCCAGTGCAATCCATCAGCAGGAGTGCCTAATTACTTTAGACTCACTTTGAAAACCCTTCCAGTGACACTTTCAGATAAATAAAAAATTAACGTGGAACTAAAGCAGTAACCCAGAGAAAGTTTCTCCACTTCTCTCAGTCCTCCCCAAGTCTGGGCTGATGCCTGGAAGGCTCCATGCCCAGGGATGTTTTCCCCTGTCATGCTGAGAGGTGAGTGTGGGTTGCAGCTCATGGGTAATCATGAGTGTCCATGGGGACACCCTACTCCAGACATGCAGGTGCTTGGAGAAATACCTGGAGACAGAGCAGTGCAGCTTCTGCCTATGAAGAATGTTTTTCCTTAATCCTTCCCTCTGGAAGTTTCTACTCTTTGTTTTTAAGAGCGCATTTTGGAAGAAGGCAGCTCCAATTTCCTTCTTGGAGCTGTTCATTGATCCCCAGTCATGCTGTCTGCTGGGTCTCCCTTTTCTCTCTCAGTCCCAAGATTACAGCTGTGACGAAAGGCACCTCTAGGCTTGCCTTAAGTGTGTATCTTCTGGGATTTCACAATTTTCACACCCACCCCACCAAGGCTGAGACACATCTGCTGGGTGATTTCTGCACTGATTCTGCACCTCATGTCTTTGTAAATGAAGGTTGGAGCCTTCTAAGAAGACCTTGTCCAATATCTTCTTCCTCATCTTCACACCCCACTTCTGCATTCCCTTCTTTCTCTTCTTTCATCTCTGCTTAGAGCCTTGGGCAATACCCAACAAGCGTTCAGAAACTAAAAAAACAAGCAAACCCAAAGAAACAAAATTAAATATCTGAGAAAAGCAGGCCCAGAACCAATAAGTTCTGATTTCACTGTAGGTTACTGCAGCCGAGGCAGTCATCTGTCAGGGGAGGAAGATGCTTAAAAAACCTCCACAGGAGAATTAATTAAACGAATTTCACTCTGCCAATTGTTTGTTATTTTTGCTGACCTCACCAAGTGGATTAATATTTAATTAGCCTTTAGGAGAAGTGGAAAGCACTTATTAACCTGTTATGTCAATCTGTCAGGCCTGGGGTCTCAGGACAGGCACTGCTACTGTGAAACAATAGAAATATCAAGGTCTGTTTCTTTCCATCTCAGCTGTTTTCCCTGTTGGAAAGTGGCTTTTTGGGGGGAAGAGAGGGAGGGAACCCACTATGCCTAGCTGAGGGGGTCTCTAAAAGTGAATGTCACAAATGTAGGTGTGTTTTAGAGGCCAGAGCAAGAGCTAAGGAAGCCATATGTGCTGTCCCAGGTGCAGGTGGGAAGCACATATGGATATATTATCCCCTTGGAGGTATTTTAGAACTCAGGCTAGATCTCATTTGGTGTGATGCCGGTGACTATGGGGAAAGGTTTGGCCTTTCCTTCATTTTTCTTGCTTAAAGCACTGCTTCTTTTATACTGTGTGTACAGTTATCATGGTTTAAGAAGTGCTAAACTTGGTGTTGACACATCCTCATCAGTGGGGAGGTGCACAGAGGTCTCGGGTGAGCCTCCATGAAAGGAAAGCTCTAAAGCAGAAAACAGGATGAACACAGATGGCAGAACAAGAAACCCATCCCCACTGGCAGCAAGGAGCAGCAGGTCCCTGTCCAGCATCTGAGCTCACACAAAGCTGGTGAGTCCCACCCTGGGATAATGACCACGTCTGCTTGTCACAGGGTCTGGGTCTGGCCCAAAAGAAATAAAACCTCAAGCACAATTAAACCCTGAGGAAACATCCTCAGCAAACAGTGACATTAATGCTGTGCGCAGGTTGGTGGGGCTGGGAGGGGCATGGAAGGAGATGATGGCTGAAGTGCTGAAGTGGATGAGTATTTTTGGTGGGAATTCTCCCAGATGTTGGGCACGGCCACAGTCTGACATCTTCACTTGCTGCCCAGAGAGGAGCCAAAGTGTCTTCTCCAAACATCCCCAAATCCTGATGGCCCTGATCATCACACACAGCTTTGAGTTTGATCTGGTGAATCAAAACTAAAGCCAAAGTTAAAATCACTCACTGGGTGTCAGTGTATTCAAAACCTCACCAGAAAACCCAAGCAGCATCCACACTCTGGATTTGCTGTCTAGGAAGAACACCAAAGAAATGCCAACCTCCACAAGAGCCAACCTCCCCTCAGAGGTGCCTCAGCAGACAGCAAAAATGACAAACCATGATCAGGACAATACTGTTGGCAGTGGGCAGGGGCTCCTGAGTGCCTTCCAGTCTCTGTACAAAGAGGCAAAATGAGCAAGCAGAGTGCCTGGAGATGAGCCCTGGGCCTGTGGCATCACACGGGCTGCCAAGGGTCACACTCCCCTCCCTGCAATCTGTGCCAGCTCTCCCAACCTCAGTCTGAGCCTGGCTGTGTGCTGCTCATCCCACAGGGCAGGGACAGGGACAGGGACAGGGACACTGCCTGCAGAGCCCTCCTGCCCAGACTGGGTGCCCTCACTTCCACTCGGTGACAGCCCTTATCATTTATTATTATTATTATTATTATTTTTTCAAAATGAAAATCCTCCTGAGCTTTATTAAACAGGGATGCTGATAGGTAATTAAATCGCAACTTAATTAAATCTGCCAGCTCAATCCAAGCACGGCGCGCTGGCTACTCTGCAATAATCCCTGGGAGAGGAGCTGTCGGTGCAGGAGAGCACTGTGAATGAAACAGCACCATGCCTGGCACTGCCACTCCCTGCCAGGCCCAGGGCAAGGCACCCAGAGGCTTTTCCACACCTCCAGCAGCCCCTTGCAGCAGGGGAGCTGTTTGGATTGCAGATACCATCCTGCCCTGCACCATGGAGGAGCTGACCTGCCTCTGTTAGAGTTTTTCAGGTAGAGGCTGATTCCTTCCTACCCAGGACACCATGCAATCCCCCAGGAGGTCATAGAAGAAAACCTAAAAAACCAAAAACCTAAAAAAAGAAAAAAAAAAACCAAAAAAAAAACCAAAAAACAAAAAGACCTTGAAGGGCATCAATATCTAATGAAAGGCAAAACCCCAAAGAGATGGACAAACCACCAGGAGCCTACTCAAGGGTGACTTTCGTGCAGAAATCTTGGGAGATCAAATTCCTAATCTGCTTTCACCTCAGAGACAGAGGAGTGAAAGTCCTGTGGGATTAATGTTTAATGCTTGACTGGGCAGGTGATGCCCTGTGTCAGGATGCTTGGGTTCCTGCTCTGCTCTGACAGGGCCTGGCACCTGAGCTCAGGCACCATCCACCCCGGATATTGGGGATGACCCTGCTCCCAGGCAGAGGTCATGGAGGGGTTTCCAAGTTCAGAATTCCCCCCATCACTCCAAAGCATTGTTCACTGGGGCTGCAATAACAGATGGGTTGTCCTGTCTCTCTCTGCTGGGCCGTGTGAAACTTCAAACCTCCTAATTATTTTAGAGCCACTGGGGTGAACTGCTGGAACATGGCTTTGGGCAGGGCAGTTGTGAGAAAAGGCAGCTCATTCCCACTGCTGGGCTTGCATTTCTGCTCCTGGTGGAGGCACATGGGGCAGGGAAGTGCTCTGCTGAAGCCCACACATGGCAGCCTCACCTTCTGTGCTGCCCACTGGGAAGGACAGGGATTGAGGGAGAAATGGGTCAGCTGCAGGGAGACACAGCCTGTGGGACAATAAAAGACCTTAATGAAGATAGAGGCAGACTCCAGGACACACAGACAAGCAGCTATAAACCTCTGAAACAAGGGTCATGTTAACAGTGCCACCTGTGGAGAAGGCTTTATTTTCTCTTCTCTACTACCAGTAGACTTTCTTCCTCAGGACTACACAGCTTTATTTTGAGGGTCTGCTTTGAAGGCTAGACATCCACAGAATGAGGTCAGGTTTCCAAAAATATACTACAAAAGTTCCCAAACCCTTAACTCTGGGGCAACAACTCACTTTCAAGTAATGAATGGCTAGCAAGTTCTCAGAGCAGGATTTCTTTTTTATTAGTAGCTATAGGTGACCTGATTTTAGCTTCTCCAGGAATGCAATGGGAGGTACCAGAAGGTCTTCTCTGAGTAGGTGTCCTACTGTGCTCTGAAGTTCTGGGATACTGATGCTGCACCTTCTTCTATCTCTTGAGAATAGATGTGTGCAGAGTAGCTCAGACCCCTAAATAATAAGACAGAGAAGTTAGTTAAGAGGCAGTAGATGTTTTCTGAACTTCACAGCCAAAAGCCTTCTTGAAAACAGGGTTCTGGCTCCCACTTTTGGAATAAGAAAGTTCTGATCTGTGTCATAATATCATCATTGCCCTATCACATGAGAGCAAACCTATCAAATCCTGATCCAAGAGTCTGGACAATTAGGGTTTAGGTCCAGAAAAGAACCCACATTTTGCACTGCAGGCCTTCTCTTCTCTGACAGTTTTTTTTATATTCTTTCATGTGTCCCAGGTGGTGCTGGGACATGTCAGACCACAGGGCAGCTGGATATTATAGGACAAACCACAGGTAATTTGGTAAAAGAACATTAAAAAGCAAGAGGAGGAAACTATAAATTCAGAGTGTAACCACCATAAAGTATTCCCTTAATTCCCAGCCAACCTCTTAAAAGCACAGATAGCTCTTCCCCCTACCCACAGGATGCCTTTCCCTCTCTGTAGGGTGTCATGTTATGGCTCAGACAACAGAACACCATGGGAACAGTGACCCTGATGGGTTTCACATGTGTTGCAAGACCTGGTGGAGACTCTGCCCTTTCCCATGCTGGGCTTCCCTTCTGCAGTATCAAAGGTTTGTCCTCTCATGGCCCTGCTTCATTTCTCCCTCTGCTGAAGGGCTTCATCTCATCCTTTATCTTCTCATAGGTAAAGATGGACCATCTGCCTTTAGAGGTGGGAATGCACCATAACCCTGAGTTCTAAACAGGCTGTAAATCCCACGGCAACATCTAGGGACATTTCTGAGGCTCCTTTCTGAGAAAGTAACACAGAGGAGCCATCAAAACCTTGTCTCATCTCCTTTTTGTGTCTTCCCAGGGCTGTGCGCCCCGGAGAAGCTGCATGTGAGGCTGAGTTCTGCTTCCAGACAAAGCGTCCAAACTTTACTACAAGCAGTTCATGGAACTGTTCCTTCCACTTAACTAGAGCTGAAATTCTTCCACCTAAAAACCACTGGTGTCTAAATCACATTTTCATTAAGCAGGCATGTATAAACCCAAATCTCATAGATTTCCCTTCCAAATTATTACCCTAACAAAGGCATTTCCCCCCAGCTAGACCAGTATCTTCTCATTTGCACTTTCTCTCCATTTACCTCCTTTCTGGTTATCTTTTAACCAAAGATCATTGCCAGATTCTTATTCTTGGTCATGCTTTAAGGGCCTCTGAGGAGGAACAGGAAATACTCTGACCACTTCCATCTCATTTCAGCTGGTCACATCCCTTTCCCTGTCCCATGCAGAACCAAACCAGTGCTCTCCTGTCTTTCAGGCACATCTGCCTGGCCCTGTGACCATAGAGTCAAGTGCACAGCAACCAGTGGTTGGGAAATTAGCCATATTTCTTGTGAACTTCATAGTATGAAACAGAAAATGAGTTTCTGAGGGAAATTGATGGAAATCTGTTTGTAGTCTTGCTTCAAAAAGAAATGATAAGTAGCAACTTAAAAATGACACAAAAGGAGCCGCATTGGAATTAATTTTTAAAAGGCCCCTTTTTAAGAGAAATTTGAAAGATTTTTGCAAGAAAACACTCCACTGATCTGGCCATCTTATCTCACTCACTGAATATGACTGGTGAGCGTTCCATTTCTGCTTCAGAGCCTATTTATCTCCACTGCTGCCCTTAAAGGCAAGTACCTCTGATGAGGATTTAGTTCTAGTGCCAATTGTTGAAGAGGAAAACTCACATTCAAAGTTTTCTTGTGAATATATAGATGTTTTAAACCTAGTCATGTAGCTGAGACAAGTTTTCTGACACCAAAAATTAGCTAAAGAGTTGAGCATGTGCAGGGAAGAGCAGAAGAATTAAAAAAGTCAGGGAAGACTAAACAGAATGGGACTTTTTGAAAGCCTCTGAAACAGTTGAAGCTAAGCATGAAGGAGCAGAAGGATACTAGTGCAAGGAAAATGGAGTATAACACAAGAAATGGTGATGGGAAGTAAGAAATGGGACTGTCAGACTATGGGGAAGGTAAAGACAGAGAGAAAGGGAGTGAGATCAAATGGATGGAGTAGCCAGACACAAGAAAACAAAGAGTAAACCTGGTATTTTTTATCTTTGGAAAGCAACAAAGCATTTGCTTTCTGCAAAGCTGGTTTTGAATGTAGGCATGTTGCAGAAGAGCAAGAGAAGATTTAAGAGAAGAGAGTATGTCTGAGTGCTGCCAGTAAAGTGGTGGAATGCTACATGAATGTTCTCCACTTAGGAATTTCTGGGTCTTCAGGTTCCAAATTGTGTTGGGACCGTGTATTTCACCTTAGCTGGTGTCACCTGCAGCCATCAATGATTTTGGTGTTGTGGAGCCTCTAAACCAGCTGCAGACAGCAAGAATTGCCCTGTGTGAGGAGCACAATATCCCACAGACCTTGAGAAAGCACAGAGGCCTCCCAGCTGCCCTTGTGCATGAAGCATGCTCCTTCTCCAAGGCCAATCCCAAGGGAAACAGCCAGGAGGAGCTCCGGAAGGTCAGAATGCAATTAAAACCAATGAGATTTCCTTAATGGGTGCATTAAGATAGGAAAATGGCTCTGCCTCTTGGGTCATGCCTCTCCTACCCGCTCCAACCATCCCAGCCTCTCCCAAGTGTCCTCTCCTACCCTATTGCTCATCCTCGTGCCTCTTCTCATTCAGAACACCTGCCCCTCTGATGTCCAGGTTCCAGTGATTGGGGGGACACTTGGGTGAATGAGTAAGTCCTGAGGGGAGGGGATATACACCTCCTGTTGCCCTTGCAATGAATTACCGGGGCTGTTAATGGGCTGGTGCCCCAGTGCCTCGTAAATCGTGCGACTGGGGCCGAGCAGTGACGGGCGGCTTTGATCTGGACACGCCGCCCTGCCATGGACAGGAAAAGGAAGAGGTGATTTTTCATGGGTTACTACTCCTGCCTCCAAGTTTTCCACTCTGCTGAAACTTTGACAGTGCTTAATAATCCATCAATGAAGCTTTCCTTGCTCTGCTTCCACTCCATTACCACCTTCTTGTTCCCATTTAGCTTCTTTCACACGGACCCCGGAAAAGCTGGCTGTCTCCCACCATTCCAAAGCAGTTTGGAGGGTGGGAGCAAGGGCTGGGGTCACTCCACACACTTCTTCTGAGGAGAGGAATCAAAAGGTGGATGCTGAGATGAAGGGAAAGGGTTACGTCATGTCTACAAAGCTGGGAAGAAACTCATTGATGAAACCTTTAAGGAACTCTGAAAAGCAAAACAAGGCTGGAATGTCAGTTGGTGTGAGAGGGTTGGATCTCCTAGGGTTCATTTGAGACACTCTGGAGATCTGCCATGCTGGGAGAACATGGGTTTTCTACAGGTCTCTTGTCACATCTTCCAGCCATGCCTGGTGTCTTGGATACTTTAAGATGTCTCAAGTAGTGCAATCCATTTGGGCACCTGAGCAGAGTCTTTTGTCACCTCCTTTTCCACCAAGGGCTGCTGTTCAGATTTATTCTCTAGGCTCATCATTTCTCTTGACTGTCCCTTCCTTCCATCTCCTATAGATTAGACTGAGAGAGTCCATGCATTCAATTTTGTGTGTTCTGCCTTCTGAATGGAACTGAATCCTCAGCACTGCACTGTTTTCTTAGACTAATGAATTCTTTGAGGGGAGTAAAAACCACCTTGGTAATAAATCCAGACTGTGAAGCCTTGATGTATCTGTTTTTCTCTTCGTCTCCACTGCTGCTAGACAGAATTAGCCCTCACCTAATACAGAGTGCAGACTTGATACAACCTTGTTTAGCACAATTGGTTCGAATCCATTATATTGACAATATCAATTTGTGTAATTCCTGCATTAGGATTTTGTACTAAACTGTATTTGAAAGGAGCTGTTGACCTTGATTAACTCTTTAATTGTGGTTAAAATCCAAAGTAATTCAGATATCAGCTTGGCTGTGGGAGGAAAGGGCCGTGCCACGTGAGAGTGCAGTCAATAACTCCACGTTCCCCATGGACACATCTCCCCTGCTTTATGGGCTCTGGGGCTCACCACTTCCACAGTGCATCCATTTGCCTCCACTTTGACCATACCCTTGGGGCTTCCCCTCTCAAGAGCGTGTTGTAGGAGCAAGCACTCCTGGTCGCCTGGACACATTCCAGCTGAATTATCCCTGTGGCTCACACCACCGCTGCTTCTGCATGCAGGTGGGATCTTTTCCTTCACTCTCCATCCTAAACAGGACTGTAGCAAGGCTGGGAACTGCACAAGGGCTGCTCAGAAAGGGATAGGTAAGGGCCTGTCAACAAAGCTGAATTTTGGTGGCAAATATTGCCTGACTTCCTTAATGGGAGAAAGAAAAAGAAGAGCATGATCAGTGCACGTTAAGAAGTCCACACCTGCCTTTCAGAGGCCAGGTGTCTGCAGGGGATGTGGAATGATGTTATGGCACCCTGGAGAAGGTATGGGCAGGCCTGCTGGCACCAAGCTCCTACCAAAACTCACCAGGGGATGTAGAATTGTGTTATGGGCACCCTGGAGAAGGGATGGAGAGACTGCTGGCACCAAGCTCCTACCAAAACTCATCAGGGGATGTGGAATGGTGTTATGGGCACCCTGGAGAAGGCATGGGCAGGCCTGCTGGCACCAAGCTCCTACCAAAACTCATCAGGGGATGTGGAATGGTGTTATGGGCACCCTGGAGAAGGCATGGGCAGGCCTGCTGGCACCAAGCTCCTACCAAAACGCAGCAAGAGCTGGGCGCCTCACTCTCTCAGGCCTGCAGAAGATCAGCTGTGTGCCCTGAGGTCTGTGCTGGTGCAAGTGTTCTGTGTGAAAAAATGCCAGGCAGGAGGAAAGGCCATTTCCAGGACTCCCATGTGCTGAAAGGGAAAATGGATGGGATGAAGCCTGGAGGGGGGGAACCCTTTTAAGTCAATGAGGAATTCTGCCAGAAAACAGCAGAAGGAGCAGTTCAGCAGGAATTACAGAGAAGAAAAAAAAATCTGGCAAGAGATACAGCCTGGAAGATAGAGCACTTCATTTTGGGCAAACTGAATGTTTCAATTAAAAATGACAGAGCTGCGATCCTTTAAGAGCAGTCAGAATTTAATAAATTTTTCATGAATGGAAGCAGCCCATATCCTGAAGACCTGACAAACTCTCTGTTCTTTGCAGATCACATGTTCTCCTGGATCTATGTCTTCCTGGCATCAGATGGCACTGCCAGGCACGGATCAAAGGAAAAAAGCACAAAAAAGCCCACCAGGCATCTTGTGCTACATATGTGTGCAGAACAGAGTGTGCAGAGAGGAGATGGATGCCTGGTGCTGCAGCAGGGAGGGAGAGGGGTCATGGGAAGGAAGAGCAAACCAACACGGGAGAACAGGACACAGAGATGAAACAGGCAGTGAAGAAAACTAATATCAAGGAGAGGAGTTTGTGAAAGACAAGAGTAGAGCAGTGGAAGTGAGGGAGGGAGGGAGGGAGGGAGGGAGGGAGGGAGGAGGAAGAGGGGGAGGGAGGAACGTCCCCTCTGTGCCTGGGAAAAAGACAATAAAAGCTGTGGACTCCTGTCACGCAGGACAATCCCAGCACTATTTACTGTTTGCTCATTTAACCTGGTTAATTTTTAATAATGTTGAAATTTTCATTTTAATAATTTAGGTAAATTATTTATTAAACCACAGGATAAAGGAATCATAGCAATTATGAATTGACAGTGTTACCTGAGGCTCATGAAAAGGTAAGGGGTTTTGCAAAGTCCTTGTTATTGGATAAACATTAAATTAGTAACAACTTCACATCCAATTCAAATTAGCTCCTTCCAAGTGTAAGATTGCTCTCTCTTGGTCTCTCCTGGGAAAAGCACTGTGGGCAAAGGAGGTGGCAGGAGCCAGGTCCTGTGTGGGGCTCGGGTGTTTGTCCTGGAGGAGAGGATGAGGCATTCTGTCCATCAGTGACATCAAGGTGACATTCACTGCTCTGACCATGTAGAAAAACCCAGTCTGGTAATAGAGGAGGTGACTAGATGGGTTTTGCCTGACTTTCAGAGGAGTGGTGGCTTTTCTGGTGCAAAAGCTGCCAAGAGAACTGTGCTGGTGCTTCCTATAAGGGCTCCTTGCAGTGTTTGGGTGAAGCAGATTCCAAACCAGCCCAGTGACCATGGAACAACTCTCTGGTGCCAACTCCCTCATGAAGAGGAAACACAGACCTGGTTCTGCAAGATCCCAGGGACGTTCTGGAGATGTTTGTGTAGAAATCCAGAGGCTGCTCAAGGAAAGCACCCTTTGCTGAAGTTGGTGTTCTGCAGAGAGACACAGCTCTGTGCCTCAGTAATTGTAGTGGGGTTTCAAAATAAAGCTTGAACTGTTTGGGAGGGTGAAACTGATGAACTTTACAAACACCTAGGGAAAGTGGCATCCAGATACTCTCAGAAAGAACAACAAGTTTTGCTTTACAGTGGAAATCTAAATGGGGGATGGCAAGAAGTGGGAAAGGGAAGGATAAGGATGGGACCTGAGGTTTGGTGGCCTCAACCAGGAAAGTCCTGCAGCATTTGCCCAACTTTCAGCATCAACACAGACCCACAGAATTCAAACCAACCATCTACAACTTCATAGCAATCCCAAATTTTGAGTGTTGTAATGAATCAGAGCCACGTTTGCAGTTTCATATTTTGTGATGTTTAATTTTCAAGCATTTTGTTTTAATTACCAGTTTCCAATCATTTTAATGTTAGCTCTGAGTGCCTTTCCTACATTTTCTTCTCAATAATTAAAACTTTTTAATAACATTACTTTCAATCAAAGAATTTCAATTTATCTCCTAACTTAGTTCTATCTTAATAAGTTTTTTTCCCCTGGAAATTTCCTAGCATTCAGTAAAGGAAATAAGTGTTTCTGAAGAGTCATATTTTTCCTTCTAACAAATTGACAGCTCAGTTGTCTTGAAAACATTATTTGGCAGAGAAAAACACACAGAATCCCAAGTATTTGTACGCAAGATGTCTCAGATACAAATCTGTTCTACCTCCTCTTTGGTTTAAATAACAAAAGCCACTGACCAGTGTGTGAAACAAGTTGATAAATAAACATGTCCTGTAGGCTTGGGAAAACACCCTCTCAGTTTTGAAATCTGCTCAATCACATTTTTGTATCATGCCTGACAGGTGAGAGAATACAACCCACTGCCTGAGAAAACAATCTTGGGCAGAATATACAACAGCGCACAAAGGCTGAATTCAACTGCAAGGCCAGCCTGCTTTATAATAAAATAAAACAGCCTCACTACAACAAAGTAAAAACAAGTGAAAACACAATTGTTCAGAGTCTCTAAGCTTTAAATGATTCCAAACTTTCCCATCTCCTGGGTTTATAAACTTCCAGTTTCCAAACTCTGGAGGGTTTAGCAAAGTCTCTCTGTGGGTTGCTTGCACCTCACAGATGAAATCACAGAGAAACCTTGGAAACTCTCAGTCAGAGAAGATACAGGAGATAAATATGAACCATGGAGATCTCACTAATATGCTGAGGCACTCGTCAGCATTGTGGACAGTCCATTATTCCTGGATCAGCATATTCCTGAGAATATCACATTAACTGAAAACAAACAAAACACCAGCCGTGGGCATCTCAGCTCTCCTTCCTTTGCCCTCGTTCTTCTCCCAGATTCTTCCTTCAGGAGATCAAGTGATAAATTTCAAGTGTAAAAATATTTTGTTACTCTGACTCAATGACAAAGAAAAAAAGCTGAGCAGGTTTTCACCAGAAAATGCTTATTCTACAAAGCCATGGGGTTTGCTAGGAAATCAAGTGTGCTGAAGTGAATGAAAATTTAACAGAATCCTTCATGCAGGTAAAGTCCAAGTGTATGTTTCAAATTAAGCTGTGTTTTTCCTCTTTCTTGGAAATGCACAGGCTACTATTTATTTCACAGATCTTTTCCAAGGTCATGATATTACAGGATATGTTAAGTTTGCTCCTTTCATGGTCAGTTTTTAAATTTTGGCTTTTCATTCCAGTATTGAAACTTCCTACAGAAAGTCTGAACTTTCCCTACTTTGGAGCCTGAATTCACATTGAGAACAGCATTACTGCCATGGAGCTGCACCCTACATAAGTAATTCCTGATCCAGGAAACACAACAACACCCAGCAGCCAACCCTCTGAAACCACAGCTGAGTCAGGGCAGGCAATTTACAGCCTCTCCAAGTTCCTTTCTACTAAATTCCTGTTCAGCCTAAATTAAGACAATTTGACACCCTTGGGTGTCCCCCAGTGTCAGCAGCTAACGAGTGAGGTGTCCTTTGTGGGGAGGCTCCCACCAGCTCTGGGAGGTTGGAGGAGCTTCTCTTCCCCCAGAGCACCTCTGTCTCATGTGCTTTTGTTCAGAGAGTGTTTTCCTTGCAGGGTGGCTGTAGCCAGAAGAGGATTTTGCAGGTTTACAGCTCTTCCCATGGACAGAGAATGTATATACATTATATTATCTGATATATTTTCTGCTGCCCAGCAGACACTGTCAACTGTTTGGTGGAGCACACACTAAGATGAATGTGTCAGAGTAGGAAGCAATTAATGTCAGAGCATTAATTGTCAGAGCAAGAAGCAATTAATAACCACATCTGATTACTTAAAGCAACTCTTCCCAACCTCCTCTTTGGCCAAGAATAGCTAAGCTCTCTGTGCTCTTCCATCTTCCATCACTCTTGGATACTCAACAGTTATTTTTCAGAGGTGGGGTTTGATCCAAAGCCTAACAGAAGATGAGAAGAAGAATTCAGTGGTCTGCACTTGGCTTTGGTTCATTGCATGGGCACACAGAGGACTTGCAGAGGGATCCAGATGCACATTGAGGAGCAGCACACCTGAGGATGGCAGCAAGCCCATCAAGCCCATGCCTTTCCTGCAAGGGCAGCTGGGGAGCTCCTGAAAATCCTGAAAAACTCCTCAGTGTGACGAGTGGTGCTGTTTCCCTGCTGTCTCCAACCCCACATGCTCTGTACTGCAGCCCCATCTTCCACCATCCCTTCCATCCCTTGCTCAGGCAGGCACGCTGCACATATTTGTCTTAATTTTAAGTTGCCACCTTTTATTATTATTATTAATTTTTTTTTTCCAAAACGGAAAAAAAAAAAATCTCCCCCTTCCCTGTCCCTCCCTGCCATGCTCCCAAGGTGCCAACTAATCTCCGATGCCCAGCTTGTACACAGGCACCTCTAATTGCTCCTGCATTTTCATCTGGTGTAAGTTCAGCCATCGCTACAGCTGCCCCTCCTCCCTGCGGGAATTCACACCTTCATTATCACTCTTTACTGCAGAGCCGTCCGCAGGCTCCCGGCTCCCAACAGCAGCTCCGATAAAAAATAGAGCAGCTTTTCAGTGGTTTCAATTTTAATTACCAGCATCAAGGCAGCTCGCATTCTCACCAGGCTGTTTCGCACTAATTAAAGTGAGGAGGAGTTTATGGAAGGGACACCAACTCCACTTCACTCCCTCATCTATTATTTACAGACAGTAATACAAATAATTTCCAATTTAAACAGTCTGAGCTGGCCAGCAAAGAGGAGGGAGAGGTGGGGAGAACACTAAGCAAGGAGAAACTCAAATAAAGAGCAGAAACTAAGATAAGGGAATGGAAAATCGACTCCCAGTGCCCTCTAGTGGGATGATCTCCTGAGGGGTCTCAAGGTGGGGGTGTGAACATGCCCACGAGGCCCACCGAGGTGGCAGACGTTGGTTTCTCCTTGCATGGCCTCACCAGTGACCTTCAAGGTGTGATCAAGCAGCAGCATAAGATCGTTTTGCACCAGGGTCCAGCTCAGCACAGTGCAGGGGGGTTAGTTCTGTGCTGCTCATCACTGCTGGGTCTTCATCTTTCCATGGGCATGCTGGAAATGGGCTCTGAAAGCAAATCCTGGTGGGCTCTGAGCTGGCAAACTCCCCCAGCTGGGTGCTCAGCCCAACCTGAGAGCCCTGGTTGTGGTGGGGTGTGAGCAAAGGATGGAGACCATGAATGGGATTTTATGGGAGTTGTGGGGAAATGCCCTTATCTAGAGGATGGGCTGCCCACATGGATGGTTAAAGCAGCAGACAGGGTGTCCCAAAGGCAGGATTGTTCTCCTGCCTGGTCCCTTTCTCCCTGGATGCGGAATATTCTCCATCCCTCGGACTGGCTCTGTTCAGCCTCTCACAGTGCAGTGTGTGTCAAGCCTAGAAGTTTTATGATTTGGAGGACAAACCCTGAGCATGGGCTGGCACAGAGGGAGGTGGTTCCATACCCATGAAAACAATGTCTGTAAACAGGGAATGTGGAAAACCCCACGGCACAGTAAATTTTACCACATCAAGGAATGAAAATGCAATAACGTCTCATCCACGTTGCTTTGTGCTGGTCAGCGTGGATGGGGGGATATATAAATTATATATAACCCAGGGAACTTGGGTTGTAGCTCTGGTCTTTACAGGGCCCTGAAGCCATGTCACCTGTGGGCCACATTCAGATTTCATTTAAACCAGTGCTGATCAGGAATAACTCCAATAAGAGCAGCGTTACCCTGGATTTAGACCAGGCTAAGGCGCATAAGCCTGAAGATCAGTGACTGAAGGAGAAGAAGTTTCAACATAAATGGTGTTACTACAGAAAAGTACCTTGATTGAAGCACAGGTGTTGAATGTTAATCACTGTAGGCTTGATCCAGCATCTGTGTAAGTCAAAAGCAATATCCCATTTTCTGCAGCATCTCAGGACTGGATCAACAGCAGGTAAAAACTAGAGACCAAATCATCTTTCTCTTGTACCATTGCTAGAGGGTGGGAAGTGCCTGGGACTTCTGTGGAGGCATTTCTGATTTATGCCACGGTGCAAAAAAATAATCAGGCCCTGTCTTCTGCTTCTTGGGTGTTTTCAGGGAATCATGATGGCATTTGGAGCAATTTTACCTTGAGATCATCAATTCAGACCTGGGTGCCAGAAAAGGTTGTTACCAAAAGCCAGGTTCTGAAATGAGTGGGGTTCTGGGGTATGAAATTTTCTACTGGTACAAGAAGAGCAGTTATTTCACAGATCCTCTTAACAAAAGCAGATTGGAGACTACAGCTTGAGGTACACTGCTGTCTCCCCTTTGCAAAAACAAGACTTGGGACGGATGCTTGACTTTTGTTAAAATGTGTGAGCTCAGCCCTGGTGAAGTCTCCTTTTAGGGCTGGTGCTGAGGAGACCATGGCTGCAGTTACAGACTGGGGATTGACGAGGATGAACATGGAATCAATTTCCCCAAAGTTTGCAATTCCTTTGTGCTAGCAGGGACGGGTTGGTGATCATCCTTGGGGCCCAGGGTGACTCTCCCTGTGTTATTTACTCCACATCAGACCGTGCCTGCCCAAAGAGAGGAGCAGAGGCTGGCTCACATGCCCCTGACTGGTCAGACCCATCCAATGCTCACTCCTCACATGCTGGCAGAGCCCAGCTCGGCTCTGGCAGCTGCCAAATGCAGCTGGAAGCACAAATCATTTCATAACTGCTGGTGTTTGTATGGCTGTGCTCGGGTACTCCTGTGGCCAGGCCTGTACATCTCTGTTATGGGCAACTATTTACACTAAAAAAAGAAAAAAAAATACAATGTCATATTTGCTCTCATCTGGATTCATGAGATGGATTTTGTTGCGTTCTCTGTGGTGAAAACCAGTCATTTGTGTCTGCAAATAAACACAGCCATTTTGGCCTCAATCAGCTCCTCTCCAACAGCATCAGTTAATTGTACTTTGAAATCCCTTTTTCTGTCCTAAAATGTGCTTTCTGATCATCCTCTCAGAGCAAATAGGGTAAATAACTAACCAATGTGAGCGGCCACAAAGCCATAAACATTTTACAGATGTTCAGCCAACATCCATGAATGCAGACAGAAATTCCAAACTCCAGCCATGTGCAATGAGCCCTTCTTGGAGGGAGGATGTGCACTGAGTAGTTGGGTGCACTGTAAATGTGCCTGGTTAGTAAGAACAGGCTTTTCACCACAGATCACAGGGAGCCCCTTCGTGGAGCTGAAATGCCTTTGCACCAGGTCTCTTGCTCCCAGCCAGAAAGTATCTCTCTCTCTGATGAGAAAAGGGGTTTTTCTAATTTATTGCTTTTATGGGATTGTTCCTCCACAGAGGCACAAATAGCAGCATATCAATAAAGCCAGTCGTTTGAAGTTGGATATTTCCACCTCTGTCACAGCAAAATAATTAAAAAAGGATTCACAAGATCATAAATTGCATGTCACCAAGGACACAGCCTCCTTAACCCTTTAAAAGCCAGGCTGTGCCCACCCATGGCCCATCTTACTGAAGGCATGAAGACACATTTGTTATTTTTAGCACCTCAGCCACAAGGGCTTTCTTGTCTGGAAAGAGATACAGTAAGAACCAGTGTGCACAGGGAATGAACTGGTGGGATCCTGGCCCAGCTCTGCTATGCAAATGCACATATAGATTTGATTTCCAGCCAGGCAGACCAGGAGCTGTGCTGCAGACCTGCAAGAGCCCAGCATTTACTCACATGGAAGTTAAAACATGTTACAGGCACACCAGGCATTGGGGGATAACATTTTCAAAGTGTGGCAGCATGAAGAGGGCCTAAAATCATTTGTTCTCAGTTAAAAGCTCCTCTGGTTTCAGCTAGGTAACAGAAAAGGATGGAGGCCATCTGGGCCAGAAACTCCTGTTGTCCTGCTGATCCCTCTCCAGCACAGACACAGCCAGAACACACCTGAATCATTGAAAAAAAAATATTAATACAAGAAAAGGAATGAATGCTATTTTCTAGGTGGGTTGCAGCTTGGTTCCCCATACAACAGCCAGTGCTCCAGCCTAATTTGGTAACAGTCAGGTTGGCACCCATTGTTAAATTCTGCAGGTCACCTCCTGCCCTGTTATAAACCCAGAGAGCTCCCTGGAAAAGGCTGAGGGTGTAAATCTGCAGGTCTGAGCCCTGCTGGCCCCTGGGAGCTGGACACCTAGAGTGTCCATTACTCATGATGGTGAGAGATGCCTGCTGGGCTGTGGGCACAGGAATGAACCAGGGTGGCTTTGTCCTGGGGGAAAGCACAACCCCCAGCCACTGGCAGGTTGCTGGTTTGGTATTGCTTTCATAAAGACCACTCTTGAAGCCTGCAGAGTGTGCAGCACCAGGAGAAATCCCACTGGAGGTGGATTAGGGGGAGGAACGGAGCTAAGTGTGGTTTATCACAGGGCAGTGTAATTATATTACACATATCCCATGGCTACATCCACTGTCACCAGCATGAGAGGGAGGCATGTGGGTTTGCCTCCCTATGCCCTCCCAATCCAAGACAAAAACCCCTGGAAAAGAGTGGGATTTTCCTTTTTGTTACACCAGAAGAGGATGGTGGGACCTGTTTTACCCAGCCTGAGATTTCTTGTGTAAGCTCCTTAGAGAAGGAAGTAAAGAAATCAGCCATTGTGGAATCTGCTTTTGGTAACACAACCTAAGTTTTCACGGGGAGAGTGAGATTTGGGACATAGTGCTCCATTATCAGAAGCTCAGGCAGAAGTGAGGCAGGTACAAGGGGTCTAAAGATGCCTTTTTCCTGAGCAAAAGGTTTCTTGCTCTGATACAGACCCAGAAAATCAGAGGAGCTCAAAGTCTTTATGCCTAAATAGCTTCAGTTTTGTAATGATCATAGCAAACACAATAAAATTAATACCTTAAGCCAGGAAAGCAGATGCAGAGCAACAACACAACCAGTGGGTGCTTGGTTTTAACTAACACCCTTTCCCCAGCTCACGCTTTGCATGGCTGTAAAATCAGGAGCAGCCCCCAACCCTCAGGAGCCCTGCCCTGCCTTCTGGTCTTCTCTCAACATGACACCAAATTAGGACCCTTCAGTGGCAGAGGCACAAACCAGGCAGACAGGAGCACACGGCCCCTGGGTGCAGGATTACCGGGGCTTTGCTGGAGGATGGGGCAGAGCAGGGAATTGCAGCTCCCTGCCCATCACAGCCAGGCAGAAAGGGCCTGAGGAAGGGGCTGTGCATATGTAGAGGGGCAGCAGCTGAGCCCCATCTGGAGATCCCTGGGGATGTGCCAGAGAGGGGTGGGAAAAGCAGAGGATAAGCTGCAGTGTCCAAAGCAGGAGCAATAAAGGGATGCAGCTCGGGGAGGGAGAAGGTGCCTGGCATGTGGGTCTGGTTAAATAGAAGGAATAGGGGAGACAGAAAAGATGGATTCTCCTCAGACTCACACCCAGTGTCTGCAGGAACAGTTGGCTTTGCTGACCCTCTCTGATGCCACCATGGGGCAGCAGTTAGTGAAACCCTGTGGGTTTATTGAGGCATTAGGGATCCTGCAGAAACACCAAACCCAATTCCCTGTTCTGTCCTCATGGCCTCCAGTCTACCCACAGGCTGTAGCAGACCACAAAACAAAGAGATCTGTACTTCCAGTGGAAACCCTCACTCAGGAGCTCACAGACTGGAATAAGTTAAAATCACAGTTTCATTCCTAAATGGTAGGAATAAATTGCTGCCCTTCTAGACAATTTTTTCCATTACCTACCCAAAATAAAGCATATAGATAAATAATGAGATCTTACAGTACCTATCAGACTAGCTATAATAAGCATTTGAGCAGGATGAAATACTGTCTTATTAGGAGAGCTGGAGGTGTGAAGTTTGCCACCAGCTCCAAAGGGCAGAGATGCTCATACGACAACTGTCTCTTAATATTCATTAGCAAACTGATGGCTAATATAAGAAAACCCTTCACATTATCACTAATCCATCAATGGTACTCGTGGGGCTCCTATCACCATAACACCCAAGCACCTCCAGCATCCCTCAGCAGATTATTATCCGTGGAGAACCCAAATAATTCTCACCTGAGCCTCTGAGCAAGTGATAGGGAGGTTTGAAGGAGGGGGGAAATCCTTCTTTTCCATGCTGGACAAAGAGTCTTGATGAGGTCTGAGGGCTTGGTGAGCTTCAATCCCGCAGAATGGGGTTGTTCCAGGGAAGGGTTATCTGTGCTCATGGTGCAACACCAACGGCCAGGCCATGTTGGGACAGAGAGGTCTGAGAAAACCTGCATTAAAATGAAATTAGGAGAATGTAACTCTTCAGATTTTTCCCAGTTGTCCTATTTGGTCTTGGGACGAGCTGGGGATGAGGATGTTTTGGTCTTGAGATGGCCACTGGTCACTGCCTCATGGAAACCCCAAAGAAGCCAAAGCAGAAGTGGAGGAGTGACGGCATCAACCCCGTGCGCCAGGAATGGGGCCAGAGGCTGAAACCTTGGCTGGGGTTTTGGGAGCTCTGGGCTCACCAGGTGGGGTTTGTCTAGGCTGGTAGAAACCCTGCTGGGTCCACAGTGATTTCTGCAGCAAACCAGAAAGGTCAGGACATGGAAAGTGGGATTCAGACAGGGCCAAGCCCTCCAAGCACACCACAAGCACATGTGACACTCCACCTTTTAATTTAAGAACTAGGAAATGCTGTTGTGCTGCAGCAGACATGAACCAAGCCCTCTAAAAAATAACTCCAACCTCTGCCTGACTCACAGAGTACATCTTTTCCCCAGCTTCATCCCTGGTACCCAAGGGAGCAGCATGGGGTCCCCAGGGGAGACCAGAGGAAAGCTTCCCTCTCTTGCCTTGCCCCAGGAGAGCTCAGTGAAACTTCCTTTTCTCTCTCCAACCCTTTGAACTATGCTCCTGAGTAGAGACAAAGGAAAAAAAGAGGGACAAATTAATTCCAGGCAGTTGAGTGTGTTCCCTGCTCTAGCTTAGTTTGGAGTAGGTACACATAATAATAACGTTTTAATAATAATTTAATTTATAATACGCCCCCCTGCCAAGGCACTCAAGGCACTACACAAACAATTAAAATATGATTATAATAAATAAACAGCAATAATTAAAACATCATAAACCAGACAATATTAGAGACAAGCCAAATGCTAAAAAGCAAAACAAAGCAGCATCTTTGGAGGAGGGGGATCCTTGCACAATTCATCTTCCAAATCTCCTGTTGATGTTAGATTGAAATTCTCCTGTGAAGCTGTTTCTGCATCTGCAAAGATTTTGGCAGTGTCACTGTCATTAAAAAAAATGAATTTTTATACTACCATAAATTAACTAGAGTTTTGCAAAGCTGTAATAACACAACATTCACTTTCATTTGAACAAATTCAGAACTCAGTTTGCTCAGGAAACTCAGTTTATGGTGCCGAACTTGTGTTGACTGCCCTGGGTTTGGGAAAAGCACACACTCGTACAGTTTGTGGTTCGTAAAACATGCCTCATTATAGAAGCCAGAACGTGTTAAAGATTTAAAACCAAACCCCAGAACTGAATGGCAGACCAGCCTCCTCCTGGCTGTCAGCTCCTCAGAGCCAATGGGATCAGCTCGTCCCAGTTTACACAACTGGAACCAAAAGACCTAAACTAACAAAAGAAGCAATCTCCCTCCAAAACAAATGAAATTCCAGCTCGTGCCAGGCGAGAGCCGTGCACTGAACTCTAATGATTAAAGGAGACAGGCTCTGTCGAGGCAGAGGTGGAACTGAAACACAGCCAGGCGGTCCCTCCTCTGAAAAAAGCTGGCACCAGCCCTGAGACAATTACATCCAGGATCCGTTCACTCCAGTGCCTCAGCTGATCTCAGTGCTTGTGGCAGCGCATGAAGGGAAAATCCTTCTCACAAACCCAAACCACACAGGGATTTCTCCATACTAGGGGAAAAAAAAAACCCACACCAACCCAAACAAAACAAAACCAAATGCGTTAGGAAGATGAAGCTGGCGGGTTTTATCCAGCACGGAAAACCAGGAGGATGTTTTCCATCTCGTTCCTCTGAGGTTTTGCTCTCGTGTGTTTTACTTTGAGCTTCAGATCCAAGAATCTTAAAAATCAAGGGGATGGCAAATGGCACCACGTGGTTCTCTCACACAAAGCTGTCTTTGGGGCTGGGTTTGTTCAAAAAGAGCCTTCAAAAGGGCTCATGAGCGTTAGTGCATGATGCCACAACTCTGGAGGCAGGTAAGGGGCCTGCAGTGGAGAAGCCATTACAGATTTTGGGCACAGACAGATTCCTTTCATTTGTTTCTGTAATCTCCTATCAGGACCCTCTAAAAAATGAAATTAACCATGAACTCCTAGTTCCCTGCATAGCCTCCTCCAGGAATGGCCCCAAAATTTGCTACAAGACTGTGCTGTAAAGGGACCTTTTCTTGTCTGTAGGAAAAAAGGTGCTTTCCAAGAGAGGCCCACATTACCAGGGTTAGGGTTGATTGTTTCTTTCTCTGTTGAATGCAACCTCCTTCCCTTACAGGCCTCATTAAGGCTCTACTGCCTTTCATAGAAATGGTCCTTCCTGGGTGTTCGCCTTTTGAAAAGGAATTTTCAAGGGAGCCTCATCACAAGCTCATGTTCTGGCATCTCCCTGTATCTGGGCAGCAAGGACCATTCATCAGTCAGTATTCCCACAGTTTTCCCAAATCCTTCACTGTTCATAGAAGTTATTCAGCAAAATTTCAAATTTCCACTGCATGGAGGTAACTGGAAATTCATGGCTCTTCATTCACCTTTTTCTCCAGTAGACAAACAGCATTTGGACTCCAATTCCACAAAAACAGTTTCTCTTTTCTGTAGAGATGGAGTGCACTGAAACAATAGAGAAGCTCATCCAAATTCTCTGCTCTTCCTCATGCTGGGCCACATTTCAGCTGAAAGATTCAGATTCTGGGATGAACCACAGAAAATTTGCATTCTGTTTTCTTCACCGTTATCCTCCAAGTGTCCTGTGTGACCTTGAACAGGTGAATCAGACACAAACTGTCAAAAATGTCAGATTGGGATTCAAAGAGCCAAGCACCTCACACCTTGAAGGATGTGGATTAGAGGTCTGCGCCTCAGTTTCCCTATGTGCTTTCCTGCCTTCCAGGACAGATTTGACATCAATATATCAGTAGTTTTTCTATTCAACAGCCTCATTCACTCAGTTATCAGTATTTTTAATTCAGATTTGGTCAATCATGAGATGATGATTCTGCCCATGTCAGCATTTCACCATAGCAAAAGAACCTGACTAGAGGATCTCCCTGGATTGACACTCAGGGTCTTCTTTCCAGATCTCACTCAGGGCTCTGATTCATTTGGAAAGGCTCCCCAGATCCCCCAAGACTGGGGTAGCTCCAGCCCAGGGGTTTGAGAGTCACTGGAAACTGCTTCAGAAGAGCACTCGCTGACACTTGAGAGCAGAAATGAGAAGACAGAGGTGGCAGAATTTATTTTATGACAAATCCTAAAAGGAAATTATGCAAAGTAATAAAATAAAGAATTATAAATGAGGACAAGAAATGGGTGAAATATAGAATAAATTATGGGAAAGCAGGAAGGTATGGGGGAAGAATTGAAGGCAGAAGTGCTGAGTTAAAGAATAATTATTAGAAACAGAACTCAGAACTCAGCTTGTATAAATGTATAAACTGAAGGGAAGAGGGCATTTGGGTTGGGCATGGGTACCAAAGGAAGCTGCACATTTT
Source organism: Zonotrichia albicollis (assembly GCF_047830755.1). Taxonomy (NCBI): domain Eukaryota; kingdom Metazoa; phylum Chordata; class Aves; order Passeriformes; family Passerellidae; genus Zonotrichia; species Zonotrichia albicollis. The sequence goes on along the minus strand of NC_133834.1, from coordinate 5,277,546 downwards.
TGTGCATTAGCAAAGCACCTCCCTGTTAGCTGTGCCTGGGGGATGCATGGAGTGACAGCACTATTCACTATTTGGGTGCAAACCCCTACATTTGGGGACAAGGTTGCTGCTGCTTTGACCTACAGTGAAAATAAGCCAAACCTCAGGAATAAAAGCAGTGGATGGTCGGTGCTCAGGTGTTTGCATCCTGCAGGAGGTGAGGGCTGGGCAGGACCATCCTTCTGAGCAGCCTCCCCAGCATCATCCCTGCTGTCAGTAGTGCCTTGTTCCCCTGTGAGCAGCCTCCCCAGCATCCTCCATCCTGGCAGCATCACCCTGTTCCCCTCTGAGCATCCTCCCCAGCCCCACAGCGCTCACTGGGGATGGCTCTGGGGGGGATGCTCAGCACAAACCCCCCGGCAGAGCTCACCCAGTGACAGCAGCAGGGGCACAGGACCAGCCGGGCTGCCCCTGCGTTTGTCGGGGGAATCCTTTGGAGAGCTGCGAGCCCCAGGTGCGGGGAGGGGGCGAGGGAAGCCCCTGCCCCGGCCAGGGACTGTGCCTGGGTGCAGCCGATGGCAGGAGGAGCCGGTTCCAGCCCCACGGCCCCAGCTGTCACTCCGAGCGATGAATTACATGCTATAAGAAGGTGTTGACAGGAGCAGCTGGACATCAGGGAGTGATGAAAAGGGAACAAAATTCATTCCGAGTTCAGACAGACTGGCTCGTTAGGGACAGCAGAGGCGGCAGAGGCCACAGCAGCACTGCTCCATCTCCTGGACATCCACCGAACCGGCTCCTGAGGAACCCGGAGACCCCCGGAGCCCCCGCTCCCATCCCGTGTCACAGCCTGGGGACACCCGAGTGTGTCCCCTCTGTCCCCTCCTCGCCCAGCCCGGCCTGAGGTGTCCCCAAACACAGCACGGGATTCAATTTGGGTGTCTTCAAAAGGAAGCTAATAATCAAAGACTTTTTTGTGCCTCTCGTTTGAGGCTGTAATTTGTGTAAACTCTATGAAGAGGGATGGGGGAGGCGGGACGGGAACATTTGGCATCAAAACAATTATCTCCATTTTAATGCAAACTAAACGACGTGCTGAAGGGGAATTGTTTAGTACATATGTACAGCAAGTGAACATTAAACCACACGGCTAATGATTAACTGGCTCGGCACTACCCTTGCTGCGAAATGCAAGGGTGTCCCCTTACATTTAATGCGCGGAGAATTCTGAGGACACGGAGGTCCCGTATGAGATTACTCCTAAAGCTGTGAAAATAACAAAGAGATTTTTTTTTCCCCTAAGTCAAGCTACTTCTTGGCATTGAGAGAAGTTGGCAGAGAGAAAAAAGTGTCAGTGCTTCTCCCACCCCCTTTCCTCCCTCTCCCTCTCTTCCTCCTGCTCTCCTCCCTTTCCTGACTTCCACTTCTTTCTGCCGCTGGAGAAAAAGAATAGCAAATTCAGAGAAAATTTCATTGACGTTATTCAAAGAGTTTTTCATGGATTATTTACACAAGTGCTGTTCAAACAGCCTTTGTCTGAACATCTCTTGAAATCTGCACCCAATCCTTTCAGATTCAAAGCAATAGCTCAGGGGAGACAAAGGGGAGCGGCTGACATGGGTTTCCTCTGCGAGTGAATGAGAGGTCTGGCTAAACACAGAGGGCTTTGGGATCACAAGCTTCCTTTCAGCCTGGAAAATAAACACTGGTCTGAGGCCGGGCAGCTGTACCTCCGAGCAGCCTGCCCCATCCACTGCTATGGAAAGAATGGGGCACACACCTGGCTGCCCCTCTGGGCAATGCACCCCTGTCCTGTGCCCTGTGCTGTGCCCTGTGCTGCCCTGCTGCAGTGCCCAAGCCCTGGGGACCCTGTCTGCACGATGGGGACAGGGAGACCAGCGCCCTGAGCCCCCCAAACCCAGCTGGGAAGCTCCCAGTGGCCTCCTGCCTGCCATCATGTCAGAGCTAAATGTGCTCCTGCAAAAGCCATGAGTATAAACAAATCTACTCTTAAACAGAGAAAAGAAAGAGGGATGGTGGAAGGGAAAGGAGGGTGAATGAAGGCAGGCAAAACCACTACAGAAATATTACAAGGTGCCACCCATGTTCAACACCCACTCACAGCCCTCTCTCCATCCCAAAGCTTCTGCACAGCACTCCCTTCCCCTCTGGCAGAGGAGCAGCACTCACCTCCCTTTGACCTGGGAAACCAGGCACCACAGGCTCATGAAATGCTTGAAATGCCCATAACAGGGTCAATTAAAATCAAGGGAGTAAGTGAAATATGTAAGAAGGGGCAAGTTCTGCCTTAAATTACCCCCACAGCCATGAGCATCTGCGAGGCGGGGAAGGAGCACAGCCCTGCTCCTGCCACCCCTGCTCATCCTCTCTGCACAAAAACACAGCACTAGCTACCTCCTCTGCAGATCTTCACAACTTTTGGCAGTCACCTTTTTTAGATTAAAACACATAGTTTGATCAGTCCAAGTGCTCTCTGCACCCCTTGCTTGTTCTTGTTCTTATTCCCTGCATTCTTCCTCCCAGTTCCTGTTTGCCTGTTTCTGCTTTCCTAGCTCATCCACCAGCCCAGTACCAAACATCAAAATAATCAACTTTTCTGCTGTGTTTTGCTTTCTTTGCTACATTGCTAAAGATTTGCTGGAAGATTTTTGGATTTCACTGGCAGGTGCTCATCTGCTGGAACTGGCTGCTGTCATCCTCCTACTGCCTGTCAAAATAAATCCTTTTCCTTCTCCACCTGTTTCTCCTTTCTTTCAGATATTCTCGTTCCTCCCTTCTGGCTTTCCCACCACCACCATAAACCAAATCTTTTCCTTCCCTGACTTATTCCCTTCCTTTCTCATCTGCATCTGTGTTGTGGATGTCTCACAGAAGATGTGAACAGAAACACACAACTCGAGTGCAAACTCTGAGAACAAAGTCCCGTCCCCAAATGCCCCAAAGGTCTCAGGCTCCATCTCAGCTCTACCACTGGAGGCAGCAGAAACTGGTGGAAAAAACCCTGTTTTGAGTAATGAACTTTGTTGGTTCGTGGAGTCCTGGTGCAGGCACACAGAGATGCTCTCCGAACCACCACCGTCAATAATAAAAATTACTACTACTACTACTACTACTACTATTACTATTATTACTATTATTATTATTATTATTATTATTATTATTATTATTATTAACCTAGTCTGGATGTAGTTACCCATAAAAATGCTGAACCTCCTTTTGAACTCTGTTCAGCTTTCAGCATCACACCCTCGCAGGGCAGTGATTTTCAGCCTACCTGGGTGCTCATGAAGATGTGATCATATTTTTCAGCATCTCTGAACTGATCTGGCTTTCCAGTTTCATTCATCACCAGGACATGGAGGAAGAGCTCCCTGCACGGTTATTTTATCCTTTTGAGTCCCACACAATCCTTGAGTCTTGTTGAATTACCACTTTTAACTTTCCCAGAGTTATGCTGCTTGTGAGTCACCTTTAGTGCTGAAAAAGTAGCCTCTCCTGGCAAGAAGATTAAAATCCTATTACTTGTTATTCATGTGTTATTTAATGATATTTTTTCCATTATGTATTTATTTATTTTTAAGTTACTTGCTTTGAATCTCGAGTTGGTGTTTATAATATTAAGTCTACTTTCCAGTTTGTTTTTCTAATTGGAATAAAATAAACATGGAATGGAATTTTCTAGTGGTTATTTTTATATTTATCAAAGGAATGACAAAAACAAACCTCAACAACTGATGACCAAACCCAAAAGCCAGTAATGCAGATGCACAAGATAAGAGCAACAAGGAAATAAAAAGCCCTAAAACTCCAATGTGTCCCTCCAAGAGGCCCATTGCTTCTCTGGTAATGATTTGGCATCCAGGTGGTGCTCATATAAACTCTGGCTTGAGGGAAATCTCCTCTCCACCCACAGGTATCTCTCCATCCATGGAGAAGGTGGGATGAATGCCTGTTCAATCAGTTTTTGAGGATGACAAACTCCATTTTGGGAGAGGAAATATCTTTTTGATGACTGGATGGCTGTGAAGACGAAATGCCACAATCTCATCCAAGAGAGAGCTCACATAGTTGAGGAGATTCCTCTAAAAAAATCTTTGCAGGGCCTGGAAGGAAACCTGAGAGAAATGGGTTTTGTTGGTGAGATGAGGAGCCAAATGGAATATGGATGAAAGGGAAATAAAGATGGAAGGAGAAGAGAGGAAATAAGGAGAAGGAAAATCAGTCACTGAGATGGGTACCCATAAAGGTGGATCCAAGCAGAGCCAGGGAAGTGGAAGGGGGTCAAATGGGAGATCAGAAAGGAAACAGCTGCAGAAAAGAGAAGATGTGGCCAGGAAAGGAAGGAAGGAAGAGAATGACAAGGAGGGACCAGCAGGAGAGATGAACAGGGTGGAAGAAGCTTGGAGAGACAAAGGAAACAAGAATAGGAGAGAGGGGAGGAACCAAACTGTCCCCAGAATGAGGTGCAGCACCCCTCCTGCATCTCTTGGATGCTTTTAATGGGTGCCTGGAAGAATCTTCATTTATCAGGAATTCAATTAAGTGGAATGGTCGTTATTAATTTTATAGGAATTATTTGTACAGGAAAGCCTGGAGCGAGGCAAAGCCTCCCGGAGCCATTTCTCCTGTCAACACCCTGGGTCAGGTAGGCACTGGCAGCACAGACTCACCAGTTGAGATATTAATGAGATGCCTCTAGGTGCAAATGATAGTTTAATAGGTGTTAGTTACCAGGATTGCCCCTCGCCTGCACACGCCAGCACGCACAGCTCCTGACGAGCCTGCCTCCTTGTTAGAATAAGTAATTAGGATGTAGGAACACTCACTTTGACACTTTAATAAAGTGTCAGCCGTCATCAATTTAGTATTTAATAAAAATAAAATTAAATATTTACTGCATTTTTTAAAATAACGTTGTATTTAAAATATGTATTCCTCAAATTTGGAGGTTTTGAAATGAGGTCCTGCTAGGATGCTGGTCCTAAAAATAAGGTCCATGATTTCCTCTTGGGTTTTGCTTGCCATGTGGAGGAGGGACATTTTTATGGACAAGAAAATCCAGCAGCACTTGCAGAGAAGTGTTCTTATATGGGAGAAGAGAATGATGGAGATTCCTCCTCCATCTTCTGAACCTCCCTGTGCTGCCTGGAGACTAAGGATGAACAGAGCAGGCCCAGCCCAGACTGCCACTGCTGATGGCAGGCACTCACTGCCAAGGAGGCAGGGAAAACACAACTTTGCTCCTATTTCATTGGTACAACAGTCCTCCAAACCAGGTGTTGGAAAGAAAACAGAAGAAAATGCTGAAAATGAAGGCATGCTTTAAGCCTATTTCAGCCCAGGCATCAAATGGATTTTCTAGGGGAAAGTGAGTGGGTGTCTCTTACCTCTGGGTTGGTTTGGTTGCATTCCCATTTTCTGGAGCCCCAGCTGTCACACCTGGATCCTCAACCATTCCATGATTCCAGGCCCTTCATGACACCTCAATGAGGGTGACACACTTGGGCAGTGATTTGCTTGCTTTCTCATCCTCTGATCCTAATGATGACCCAAATTAAAAACCATCTCTGTTAGGGACTCAGCAAACCCTTTGCCACCAGCAACATCTGTCCCCCAGTTGGACATGAAGCCACTCTGCTGCCCCAAACACCAAGAGTGACATTCACTGAGAAGTTTGTCTGGTAGAAGTGAAGCCATCAGGGAGCAGCTTGGGGCTGAATCTCATTTTGTGCTCCACCAAAGGCTTCCTGGGAAGCCTCAAATAGGAACACGCAGACCCTCTAAGAAAAGTGTAGCTGCAAACAAGTCCTGACTGGAAGCCCTCACTCCCCACGAGCAAAATGAGACCCACAACACCCCCATCCTGTTGGAGCCAGCCAAAACGTGACTCCTTGCAGAGCCTACAAGGTGTTGCTCAGATGCAGAAGCAAAGGGAGCTCTGAAGACCCCAGGTGTGGTGGCAGAGCAGGGCAGGAGGTCTGAGGGTCCCACCAGCCTGGGCAGGTGATGGGGATGCTCAGCCCTGGCCCCACCAGGGAGAGGTGTTACCTTGGAGAGGAACTCCATGGCCAAACAGCTCAGCAGCTGCCCAGAGTCATTCACAAACCAACACCACGTCACTTGTCACCGAGGAATGCACCCGGCTCTGAATGGGTGATGCTGGCAGCCTCGCATCAATGTTTTCACAGGCAAATTCGTGCACTGACCTCCTCGTGAAACACGCAGCAAATGCCTGGAGTCTGGTTTACATCTGCCGTGGGATCCTGTTACATTCAGAACAACCCCTGTCAACGCTGAATCTGTAACAATCAATAAAGAGAGAGAGTTTGTTTGTTCGTGTTTTGTTGGTTTGGGTTTTTTATGTTTTCTCGTTCCTAATTGTGTTATTTTGCTACTCCAAGTTTTGCAAGTTTTGCAATTGGCTCCCTCCTCCCCTTCTTGTTTTCTTTTAGGACAAGCTGTCATCTTTTCACATCTTTTCACCAGGCCACTGCAAATGTAAAACTGTAAATTGCAGGACTGTGCAAATAGCACTAATAGCATTTGCATAAAAATTGGTTGCAAAGAGCAATTAGCACTTCATTAATAATCAATGAAGGGCCAATTTACACATTGCCCAAAAGCAAATTGTAAATTCAATTTTGTCTATAACTGAGCATTTGGTGCTGGGCTACTGTACAATGGTGCCAGGAGAGACCAGCACAGCACATTTAGAGTCAAATCTGTGAGCTCAGGTTTCCAGTGATCCCCACCATGGCTCTTTCAGAGGCCAAGCCAGCACCCCCTTCCCAATGGAAGGGAACTCCAGGAGGTTCAGAGGAAACACACAAATGTCTCCATGCTGCCAGTCCTGCTCAGATACATCCCTAGTGCCAGGAACATGGGTACTGCTTGTATGGAAGCCTTGTCCTGCCCAAACAGACCTTGCAGGGATGCTGAGGGAAAGGAGAGGTGCACAAAGAACAGCAGAGAGGTGTCATCACCTCTGTGCTGAGACCTGATCATCCTCCCACTGCAGTATCTGCTACTGCTCTACGACTGACAGCAGAACTCCTTTTCTCTAGGTCTGACATAATCCTTGAGGGTGAAGGGTTCCTACAAAGCCAATCCATCCACTGTTCCCTTTGTGGCCTTTCTGGGACACCCCAGATTTGTGTGTCAGAAAGACCAAACAGCCCCTGCTTTGTCACTTTGATTTCAGTGTCACAGAAGGGCTCCTGGTCCTGATTTGGCCATGAGGTGATGCATCCCCCAGCCCCTTCCTTGTCATGAATGGTGGCATCCAATAAACCGAGGCAGCTTAACCACAGCAACAACTTTCCCAGCCCCAAATTCTTTGCTATCTCATCCTCCACTTAAAAGGCACAGCCAGCTCCATTTCGTGAGCAGAGCCTGACTCTAAACCACTTGACATCTGAAGTTTTCTTATCACATTTAGCATGGATCTCATGAATCTGGTAAAAAGCTAGACGATCATTTAGCAGGGGTTGGTCGCTTTATCTATTTTCCATAATAATTTGAATATTATTACAATGGCACCTTTCATCTGGGGATATACATGCACTTTACATATGTTACATTAATTTCACCGATGAGCTGGGGAAGCACTCCTTATCCCTATTGTGCACATGAGGAAATGGAAGCACAGAGATGATATACTGCTTGCCCAGTATCACACAGGAAGTTTCTGACAGAGCCAGGAATAGAAATCACATCTCCCATGTCTTATGCAGAAGAATATCTTAAAGTCCCTGCCCAGTAACTGAGCCCTTAATCCAGGCTAAGACACCCACACAGGACCCACTTTGCTGAGAGCAGCACAGACACCCAGAAATGGCAGTGCCTTGCTCTGGGAGAGACTTGACTGATCCAAAATTTCCCCCACCACGAAGGCTGGAAGTGTCCTTTGCAAGGAGCAGCTCTGGGGGCTCAAAGGGAGAGAGGCTGCCTCTGAGAGTGGTTTCCATCTGAAGTGGATGTTATTAGTTGGTGTAAGCAGATGCTCGATGTGGGATGCTCAGGACTTCTCAGTTTTCACCCAGCAACGTCCCTGCTCCCTTTTTCCTGCCTGTTCAATCCACCTTTACCAAGAGATTGAATTTACAATGGACTTGAACACATTTAAATCCATTTATTGCAAAATTACTTTTCAATAATTACATCATTGTGCTGACTGTGTTGCATAATGAAATTAGCATGAGAGATATTAGAAAGAATATAAAATTATAAGACATATTGAAATACCTCTTTCCCCGTCTGCCTTTGCACAACCCATAGCTTAACTGGAAAACGAGCACTGCTCCTGGATGGGATTTAAATGCATCAAGTGTAATTTTATAAAGTTTTTTATATAAATTAATTATAATGGTTATTGCTGCTTTACATTATTAGACTGAAATTTGCCTCCACTTCAGTGCATTAAAAGAAAGCTGGATCCATTTTGCTTTTCAATACCCTGAATGTTCTCATGGCATGGAATCATCCTGCCCACCCTGACACCATCAGCACCTCTGAGATTAAAAGTTTTGGGCTCGTGTGGGACTGGCACTGCCCACCCTGGGTCCCAAACGCACAACCAGAGCCCTGGGAGCAGGCACTGGGGTTCTCACAGAGATCTTTGCCTGGAATGGGACATTGCACCCCTTCGAATCCTGATTTTTCTGCTCCATCTCTGAGCAATAGTAGGGATGGCTCAGGCTGGTTTTAGCAATCCCACCTCAACTGTGCATCTGAAAATAATTGGAGGCAATAAATCCATTGCCAAACCCATGCCATGGCACAGGTGAAGTGTCTCAGGGCAAGCACAGCCCATTTAGCTGACCACGGGCTGTTGGGTGTGTGTGGGAGCATCTCCAGAAGAGCTGGGGCCATCCTCAGGAAAAGCTCCTTTGAAAAAAGAGTTTGGACTCTTTAGACAGAGAGTTTGGGTAGTGATTCCTTTGCCATAGCTCCACATTCACATGTTGTTTTCCTCATCTAATTCTGGGCCATGCCTGCCAAACCAGCCCAGGAGAGGAGGCAGTGAGCTATGGGGTGGTTAACAAACCACTGGCCACGCTGGACAAACCACGGCCATGCAAAGCACAATGAAGACACAGTGATATGCTTTTACTGCCTCTTAATCCTCAATAGAAGTCTACTAATATTCAATTTGTGACATTATTTGCACATTGAATTAATCCAGAAACTAAAGGGCTAATGAGTTATGGAAAGTAGCACACGGTTTAATTGCAACAACAAGGGCCTGCCGGCCTCCCTCCAGTCAGGAATGCCTGGGTAAAAATAAAATTCTGCATGCACTGGTACACACCAGATGGGCAGGGAACAGCAAACTAAACAATGTGAACTAGCTGAATGACTATTCTTTTAAGAGCCCTAAGTTTTCCTTTTGTTTTCAGGTATGCTCCTCATGAAACAACAGTCATTGAGCGTAACGCAAAAAAGTCCGGATGACCAAAGGAAATGAAACTGACCATGAAAATAATCATAGGATCATTTGGGTTGGAAAACAAGCACAGAGTTCAGCTGTTAACCCAGCAATTCCAGCTCCATGACTAAACCAAAACCCTGAGTGTCACAGTTTCCTTACAGAAAAACACAAGGTCTTTAAGGGATATGTTCAAAACAAGAGAAGTCAGTTGAAGAACATATAGAATGAGAAGGGCAGCAGATCTTTCCAGCACATGATGCCACCAGCCCTTGGCAAAAGCTGCTGCTTTATTCAGTGTGCTCAACCCTCTGCACAAGCCTTACCCTGCAGCAGGACCACAGCCTTGGTCCACACCCAGATGAGTAAGAATTAGGACTCAAAAGTCAAACTGCAAAGCAGAAACAATCATAAAACTTTCCCTCTCCTCAAGCCCTCTTTTCAACCTGCTCTGCAGGAAAGGTCTCCCCACTGTTTCACACCTTTCTGGAACACCTGAATTTCTCAGAATGGGCCCAGCTTCCAGCCAGCAACACAGCACAGTCACAGTCTATGATACATCTGATTTCGGGTCAAATAATCAGAAGGAGGAGACTGCAATCAGCAATGGAGCTGATGGGAAGCATGAAGAGGAAAAAGAACAGGCTCACTGCCTGGTTGGTCGCCATTTCAGATGATTTAAAGCTCTTCCCAAAGCTTTTTACTGTGAAGAAAAGCCAGGAAAAGCATCTTCTGCATGGTATGTAGAAACTGTCTCTTCCTCAAATCCTCATGTGGCAGAAACTCAAACGTTTCTGTTATGCTCATGGTATGGAAAGTTGGCTTTCTCTAAGGTCTCCTCCAAATCTGGTCTAACAAACACATAAAAGAGCAAACCCAGACAAAATGCCTGAGCTTTGTTAATGGTCAACCCAAGCCAGTAGTTCCTGCATTTGTTCCCATCCTTTCCATCCTGCTGCTGCTTTCCCCAGCTGCTGGAACAAAAGCAAGATGGAGCTGCCAGCAAAGAGGGCTGGAGACCCTCATCTCAGATAGAGCCAGGAGCTCAGGAGTTTGCACCATTTAATAGAAAAAGTGAATAAATCTAAACAGCACTTAATTTATTGATGAAGTAAGAAAGACTGTTTAATGTGGAAAACATAAGCAAGATCAATAGCAGGGAGCACAAATAACTGAGGCTATTGACACTTAAGTATTTTAAGCCTAATTGCAGGCATATGCACTTTCTAAGGGTATCTCACCTTCTAATAGCACCCTTGAGATTATGGGGTTAATTGATGCAGCTGTTTACTCCTGGCTCACGTGGTCCAGATTGGGATTCCCTGGAGGATGCTATTAAACTAAAGTGTTTAATGAAGTGCTAAAGAGTGGAGTTTCTAATATTCTCTTCCCTTGAATGAAATTGAATAGGAATTGGAACCAACTTCTCCTCCCCAGGTGGGAACTGCAGCTCAGCATTGGAGTAAATCACCCTGTGCTCCTCACAGGGAGCTTTGTGGTGCAGGGGAGGAAGACCAGACCTGCTCAGGTCCAATTTTAGACCAACAATGTGGGGATACTTGTGGGTCTTTTTCCTCCCTAGTGACAGATGGAAGAGACCTAAAGACATGCTCCATTTTAGCCCTGCTGTTGGACAAGGAGTCTGAGGAAGCCAATGCCACTCCTGTGGCTTTTCAGTGTGATCCTGGGCTTCTCTCTTTTGGGATGGAACCAAATTCCAAAGGATTTGGTGTCCATTTGGGAAGGAGAACAGATAACAGCACCCATGATGACACTGGCCTGGATATTTCAGTTCAATGGCAGCAGGACAAAGCAAGACTGCCAGAAAAGAGGCTCTTTAACCAGTCTCTATTTGTAACTTGCCCCAGGCTGGTTTGGTACCTTTGAGGACCAGGTCTATGCCTGCATACCGTGTGTTTCCCAGGCGGACATCCCTGGTCAAAGGGCTCGGCCTCCCTGTGCCCATCCCACAGTGCACAGCAGAGGGCTCAGCTGCCTCTGTCCCTGTAATGGGAATGTCTTGGCTCTTCACCTCCATCCACCACCAGCAGCTCCTCCCAGGTGAGCCCTGCAAAGCAAAGCAGGTAATGAAGGAGATTTCACCGCTGCAACCCTTTCCCATCACCCAGACCCTGCCTGGAGGGGCCTTGAGGCCTCCTCTGCCAGGGCCCACCCTCAGCTCCCCCTGAGCAAGGCTGGTAATTGCTGTGAGGCAGAAATTGCCTTCTCCATTTGGCTTTTCCAGCCTGAAGGGGCACACAGACATTGGGCCTGATAAGGACAGGGAGTGAGGGGCAGGGGGCTGCTCTGCCTGGCTCAGCCCATTGACCTCAGAGCCTTGGAGCTCCTCCCAAGGAATCAGGTGCCATGCACAGACCCTTTAAAATCATCCTCTCCCTTCACAGCAGCCTTTCTACTGCAACTCGAGATTTCCTTCTCTTTTAAAATCAATTAGTTTGAAGCAGTTTTACAAAAGCCTTTCTGCAGCACAGCTATTCCCAGTGAAAATGCTCCTTCTATTGCCTCCATCCACATTTCACCTCCCTTGGGAGGGCCACAGAGATGGTGAGAAGCAAACATCATGTTTGTAGCCCAGATAATGTTACCAACTCCACTGAAAATGCTTCCAGGAACAAGCATGCTGACTGGAGTGTGCAGAATGTGGCTGCGAGTGTGGTGGGTTAGCTGGGCTGGTGTTCTCAATGTGTTTGCCCACAGATTCCAGAGGGAACCATCAGGAGTTGTGGGAGGTAACCAAGGAAAGCTGGTTTGCTGTCAGTCAGCACGGATTCTGAGTGTTTGGAGAGGTCTGCACATGCATTGTGAAAAGCTGGGGGTTCTGTGGACCCAAAAAACCTGAAATCATGGGTGAGGTGGGTTTGGGGCTGTTTCTATCCCATGAAGGAATGTGTCAGAAGGAATGTGGAACAGAAAGAGGCTATGAATTCTGGGTTGGATGGGGGTAATCTGCAGGAGAAAACCATAATCCACCTCAGAACAAATCTGAGTCTGCTTCCTCCTCCCCTTATGTCCAGGACCTCGTGGTTTTGAGACAATGTGCCTGGAGCTGGAGAAAGGGAGAATTTCCTAAGGCAGCAGGCTAAGGCCATAGCCACACCAGCAGCTCCTGGGAAAGTCTCCATGTGACTTCCTCCCAGTCCAGCAAGCCACAACTGCCCTTCCAAACCCACAGGACATTTCTCTTCTGCGACACCCACTGTGAGGGCAGGCTTAAGCTAAGCTGGTTTATTTCACAAATGCTGCCAGGCCAGCATATCACCAAACAGTGAGGCTTTGCTATGTGCAAACTCATTAAACCACTGTAATTTAATTGCTTGCAATTGTCCATCCATCCTCTGAACCCTGCCCTCCCTGCAGCACAGGGCACAGAGGATCTCCCATCCCTGCAGCCTCCCCTGCCCTTGGCAGAGCAGGACTTGTGGTGGCAGAAGGGACAACACACAGTCCCCAGCATTGGGAGAGCAAAGTCATTTGTGGTGCAGAAGAGAAATGAAAACAGCCAAAAGGCTGCAACAGAAAACCAGGCAGAGAGGAAAATTAACTAAGAAATATGCAGTCTTGATGTCGATTCACTAAAGAATATTTATTGTCCTCTCACACATCTTGCTTGCTCTCCTAACAAATATAATATTTTTGAAAGAAAGTCTCTCTTTACCACTGCTGTCTCTCTCGTGCCCTTTCTCTGTCTCACCAGCTCTGTCTCTGTCTCTCTGATACCAACTCTGACAAACCGTGCAATTCTGACGGAAAATTCATTAGTCGTCCCTTTTTTTTTTTTCTTCCCCATTTTCCCAGTCAGCTTCGCGCCTGATCTGTCAGCCTCTTCCATCCTGATTATCTGGAGACGCCAATTTCAAAGAGACATCTTAATAGTGATGTCAACGAATTAATTAGATGTGTTAATGAGCTAAAAGCAACCCAAATTAAATTAATGCAGTAATAAGCACAGACAGCAAAATTAGCTCCAATTTCTGTAAATGATTCTGAACTGTACACAACATCTCATCCTGCTAGAACATTACCATCCCCCAAAGCTAATCAAGAACTCCAGTGCAATTAACTGCTTAATTACAAAACACACACACAGCTCATAGATCCAGCAGCAGGAGGGGTGCGCTGGGCTGGGAGCGAGCGGGGGAAATTCTCTGCAACAAACCCTGCACGTCAGCCCTTCCACAGAGGCTTTGCCCCCACCAAAAACACCCCCCAGGCCCCTCAGAGAGGGGGATCAGACAGAGGGCACACACAGGGTCAGGAAGGTGGCCAGGTGAGCTCCTCAGGAGCATCCCCTGTGCTGGATGCCACCATGGGAGCCCCAGTGTGGCCAGGGATGTTCTCCGGGCCAGGAGCAGAGTTGTGCCCACAGCCCCACCTTGGTTATTGTGTTTATCAGGCTGGGGGCTGCGTGGAAAAGCCTAATTGTCCAGCTCTGCTCAGCTCCCCCTGGGATGAGAGAGGAGCCACTAATAGCTTTGCAGAGCTGCTCAGGTATCTGATTAGCTCTAATTGCAGCTGGAAGACAGAGGGAAGGAGTAGGATAGTGCTGTGGACAGAGGGAAGGGGAAGAGGATGGTGGAAATGGGGAGGAAGGAAGGGCTGGGGGGGAATGGATGGAAATCCCTGGAGGCACACAGGAAGGAGAGAGAATGGAGAGGCCAACAGAGAAATTATGGATGCAGACAACAAAAAGAAGGACAAACCAGACAAACAAAGAACTGAAGGCAGAAACAAAGGGAAGGAAGGCAAGACAAAGAGGGCTGCATGCTGCCAGGCCCTGTGGAGCAGCCAGGGCAGGAGACTTGGTGGATACAAGAGTGGGTCTTGGACAGGCCCCATCCTGGCCCTGCAGAGCTGGGATGTGCTGGAGACACAGCTGCCTCATCATGGGACGACACAACCAATTTGGAGGTTGTGAAATCATTAGTCCACCCCACAAATGAAGAATATCTACAATCAAGATGAGGGCTGAGATTCACTGTGACAAACATATCTGTGTTTCCCCCCCCCCCCTTTTTTTTCCCTCCACCTTTTATTGCAATTAGTTCAGTCTGTTAATAAGCAAAGGATATTTTTACTTAATTTCAGTTCCAGTTAATTGATTCAAAAGCGAAACCCAGCAACTGAGTTAATTGATCCATGTGTCTTGTGCTGCAGCGGCGAGGAGCTCTCCGGGCAGCTGCCACGGCTGGGGCTCAGAGCAGCACGGCAAGGACGGCAAGGATGGCAGAGATGGCAGGGATGGCAGGCACGGAAGCAGCAGAGCCCCTGCCCTGAGCGTGGGGGCCAAGCACCACCCCAGCAGCTGTGCCACTCACCCCTTGGTGCAGAAGGAGCTGCAGGAGGGTGGCCTGTGCACGCCTGCCATGGGAGTGTGCCAGCCCCGTGTGTGTGCTGCAGCACAAGTGCTGGTGCCAGGGAGCTCAGTGAGCAGGATGCCCTGGCTGGCTCCATCCACAGGGATGTCCAGCCTGGCACATTGTCTCTGATGGGCACAGCAGGAGATGGTGTTTTGGAAAATGTGCTGCCCCTGCTGCTTTCCACTTCCATTGTGCTCCCTGATATTGTATTTGCAGGGAGACCCCGACGAAGGAAGGAATGATGAGGAGGACTGCCGCTTATCAAAAGGCTAATTAATTACTTTATTATGCTATATTATTCTATACTATATTGTATATTACTTTTTATATAATACTATATTATTATACTATATTACATATTTATATATATATGTAACATATTATATATCATTTTATATATACTTACATATAATATTATAGTATATCTATAGTATATATATAATACTATAGTATAACTATAGTATATATAATTTTATATATACTTTATATATAATACTATATTAATATACTATATTACAGATTACTTTATATATAATACTGTATTATTATTATTTTATTATACTATATTATTCTATACTATATTACATTACATCTAAACTGAATCTGCCAAGCACTCAACCCTGCACACACTGCACAGAATATCGTGACTGATACCTGACAATCCCAACACACACACACACTTGGTCCTGACAGGCCAAGGAAACAAAACACCGTCACTTTGGGTAAACAATCTCCATGTTGCATTCTACTACAGGCACAGCAAATTATAAGAATTGTTTTTCCTTTCTCTGAGGTTCAGAGAATGTGAAACCCAGAAATATTCTTGGGGAGAAGTGTGCCTTGCTTTTCTCTGTGCAGAGAAATGTGGTGACACCCTGAGCTGCTTTGGCAGAGATGCTGGAGGGTGCATGCTTGGCCAGGGATTTTAGCTGCTACTTATAAAGCTGTTTCCATGAGTTTGTCTAATCCCCTTTTCCTCCTGTGGCAGTAAGTTCCCAAAGTTCACTACCTGCCGTGTCCAGAAGAGCTCTTTTATCTATCTCAAACCTAATCTCTCACTGTTTTCAATTGAGTGCCTCTTGTTCATGTATTTACAGGATTTGGTGAAGAACCATTCTGTGTCCAGATTATCCACTGCCTTCAGGATTTCCTAAATCTAAGCCAAATCTCCCTTCAGCCTTTTCCACCTCTGCCTGGCAGTCAGCACCATCCCTTACCTGCCTTGTGTCTTGTCACAAGGGCCTGGTCCATCTTTTCTCTGCAAAACTGGATCTCCATCCCCATGAGTTCAACACAAGAGTCTCCTGTCCCTGTGCTGCTGCTGCTCAGGGTGCTCACAACCATGAGCAGCCAACACTAAGCACCATTTTCAATCACAGAATCAAAGAATAATTTGGGTGAGAAAGGACCTTTAAGATCACCAAGCCCAACCATTAATTTAGCACTGCCAAAGTCACCACTAAACCATGTCCCCAAGTGCCACATCTACAGGTTTTCAATACCTCCAGGGATGGTGACTCCAACACTGCTCCAGACAGCCTTGTTCCAGTGCTTGACAACTCTTTGGTGATGAATTTTTTCATAACATCCAATCTAAACCTCCCCTGGTTCAACTTGAAGCCTTTTTCTTTCATCCTGTTGCTTGTTACTTGGGAGAAGAGACCAAACCCCTCCTGGCTACAGCCTCCTCTCAGTGAGTTGTAGGGAGTGAGAAGGTTCCCCCTGATCCTCCTTTTCTCCAGGCTGAGCTACAGCTCCCTCAGCCACTCCTGATCAGGGTTGTGCTCCAGACCCTTCCCAATCTCTGTTATCCTTTTCTGGACTTGATTCAGCCCCTCAATGTCTTTTTTGGGTTGGTGGGCCCTGAACTGAACCCAGGATTTGAGGGGCAGCCTCGCCAGTGCCCAGCACAGGGAGATGATCACCATCCTCATTCTGCTGGCCACATTATTGCTGATACAAGCCAGATGTCATTGGCCTTTTTGGCCACCTGGGCACATCTGGTTGGGGTTCGGGCAATGTTCACCATCATCCCCAGGCCCTTTTCCACTGGGCAGCTTTCCAGCCACTCTGCCCCAATTCAGTATTGCACAGTCAGTCCTGCTGCTGCTTTTGGGATTTTTGGTTTCATGGCTGCAGGCAGAGCCAGCCTCCACCCTGACCCCACAGTCCTGCACAGCCAGGACCTTGCAGTTGAGGTTTGAACAGGCTGAGCAGGCTGTGGGTCACACCTGAATTTATCAGCTGGGTTAGAATCCAGTGCCAATCCAGTTCACAGCTCTGCAAGTTGTTTCCTTTAGCAACAGCTCCCCTTCCTGAAATACCTGTTGATGCAGGTCTCCTGAGCTTCCTACAGGCTGCTGCTGTTCCTCTTGCCTATTCCTCCTGATAGCTCCTCAAGTCAATTCTCAACCACCTAATCATTTCCAAGGGAAAGACAAAGCTCCTGGGGCAGATAAACCAGAACTGTCAAACACTTGAAGAGCACAAGCCATAAATTGCATCTCTCAGTAATGGGCACAGTGCAAACAAGAACACCCAGGCTACAAAACCAGGTTTGAAACAAGACATAAATTGTGCCAGAGATAAACAAAAAGCCTTTGGGCTTCCTCTGCACCATCCTGGGAACCTGGCAGGATCAGGCCATATTCAGCAGGCAGCCCAGCATCTCCTGAGGTATGTAATGGCCATCCCATTCACAGATGCTCCACATCTACTCATTTTTAGTAAACAAAACTTTCCTGGCAGCTTCATGGCTTCAGAAAAGAGTCAAAATGCAAAACAACCCATCTCAAAGGCTACAGCAGAGGTTTTCTAAACTTGGCTTGCTTGAGGCACAGAGAGACACGGTGAGTGCATGGTACAAACCCACAGCAGAGTGTGCTTGAGGCTGCTCTGCTCCTGAGCTGTGCAGGGGCCCCTCCAGCTCACTCCACTCCTGCTCTGTGGCACTGGGAGACCCTGAACTGAGACACCATGAAACAGGGACCCTCTGTTCTCCTCATGTCTCTGCCTTCACATCCATCTCCCCTCCAATGCAATGGTGGGATGAGCCATCCACGCCATGCTTGGGCACAGCCGTGAGTTCAGATCTCTGAGAAAAACTAAAAAGTTGTTGTGTTCCCTGCTGATGAGTAGGAATGAATTTGGAATAAAAATCTGCATCGTTGAGCATACTGACTATTTTGTGCCTGGCCACTTTTTTCTTACTCTTATGTAGGAGTTACATTTTTAAGACAAATAATGCATTTTCAAAGGGACATTAAGGATGTCATTGCAGCTTCTGAGGGCTGCATGCCATGGCATTGAGGACTAGAGGTAGAGAGACAAATTCCTTGGTCTCTGCATCTGCAGTGTAGCTAAGGACTTTTCTAATGAAAGAGGGTCATAAAAAATAAGATTTTTCACAAAGTGCATGCTTAAACATTCTGCAGTAGGGCCTAATAGCAAGCACTCTGTGCTGGGAGTTCAGTGTGGTGCAGTTTCCCCTCTTCCCAATTTTTAAAATAGGATATTGCAATGCACTATCCATGAGGAAAAATCAATAGATGAAAGGCTGGGCAAGGAGCTGAAGCTTTTTTTTTTTGAGTGTGATTGGCTGTGAGAGCCCCCAGCATCTCTGAGGAATGAGGTGCAGGTCCCAGCCTTTCAGCCAGAATTTGAAATAAGGGCAATCCTTCCCTTGTCAGAACCAGCAGGGACAGTTTGCTTTTAGTGCTCATTGGGAAAAGTTGAAGGGAAAGGGAGCTCTTAAATAATGCTGCAAATTACCCTCACTTTAGAATGCTAGTCCTTGATTTGTCAGCCTATTTTTGAATAATTTACAGTGGATTTGGCAGGTTGCTGTGATATACAGTGTAATATGCATGTGGAACTCTTTCAAAGCAGAAGTTAATACTTTCCAGGAGAAAAAGGAAATAATTGTGTCAAAACAAGCCCTAACCACTGAGGTTTACCTGTTTCCTAATACACAGGAGTTTGCAAACATGACTGCCATTAAAGCAAACGAGACACACACATATGAGTCTGTCTGCCTTGAGAAGAAAATATTCTTCACAAGTGCCTTTCTTGGTGTTGGATGATCAATCCACCATCTGCCTTTATTTATTCATGATTTCTCAGACTACTACAACAATATTGACATTAAATACAGCTTTGGCTTATTAATTTTTTTCATTCATATGTATTTTAAGTCAATTTTATTGACTTCCCCTTGGCTTGCTCTTTTAGCTGTTTGCTTGTTTTCCTGGCCTGCTACTTTGTGCCTACCCTTACATCCATTTCCAATATTTTCTTTCCAGCTCCTTCCTTCTCTTCCAGGTAGCCACCAGAGAGTAATTTTCTGTTCCAGGTGCTGTGGATGAGCTGAATTCAGACCTGTTGACCAGACTGAATATTTCCCCAGCTTTGGGGGCAGATTTGGGGCAGTCCTGCTTATCCCAGGATCACTGAGCCTCCAGCAAGGATCTCTCAGACCCTGTAGCTGTTCCAAAGTGATGGCAGCAGGACACCC
The DNA here is from genome assembly GCF_047830755.1 of Zonotrichia albicollis. NCBI lineage: Eukaryota > Metazoa > Chordata > Aves > Passeriformes > Passerellidae > Zonotrichia > Zonotrichia albicollis. Next base: position 5,258,228 of record NC_133834.1, on the reverse strand, counting down.
ACATCCCAAACAAACTATCATTCTCCCCCACACTGGGCATATGCAGATATGTCATTATTCTCAGCAGTATTTGTGAAACTCAGGACAGGCAGTTGTTAATTATATTTGTCCCCTTTCCTTCTCATTGCCCCAGGATCCAAGGCCTGGCTAGGGCTGCACATTTGATAGCCAGCCCTGATTTTGACCTGTCCCTTCTCTTCCTCATCTTCACCCCTTCACTGCTTCATCCCAGTTTCAAGCGACAACTAAGTCACAAAAGGCTCCCAGCCAAGGACCAAGTCTCCTTTCAGTGATTTCAAGAAAGACTTTTTCTGCAATAATTTTCAAGTTTTGGATCTTGCTCTTAATATGTTATCCTTATGGAAGGAGACAAATCTCATTCTACCCCAGCAATTCACAGCCCTACACCCTCCAAAAGGTCCATGTCCACTTTAGGGAGTATTGTTTCCTGGAAGGTGTTTTTCCTGCCTCTCCAATAATCTTCCTTTTCCCTGCCTCTCCAATAATCTTCCTTTTCCCTCTGTTTCTGCAGATTTATCTTGCCCATGTCCCTCACGAGTCCTTACTTGTTCCTCTTTGTGTTCTGCTCTCTGATCACTGCTTCCCCTCTTGTCAAATTCTGCACTTGTGGAGTAACAACCTGTCACATTCATAACCTCTTTGCACCAAAAATGTTCTTTGATCTGTGCAAACTACATTTGATGCTGAAATCCTTGATATTAATATCTTTTGTTTGTGTGTCAGTGTTCTCTAGAATCTAATTAAGCAATGTTTTGAGAGCATTGTATATGTTTGAACAATTTGGCAGAGCAGACAATATGAGCTATTGACCTGCAAGGATAAATTGTGCTTGCAGATTCTAGGAATTCACACGTGCATGCTTCTTGATGCTGTTTCTCCTGAAATATGTGCATTCAGAACGAGGCCTTGCTTTGTAATAATATCTGCAAGGCTTAATCAACTATCTGCTCATGCTCTTTACTGTAATTGCACTGGCAGTTACAGTAGGGCACTACAGAGGTAGGTTTAAGCTACCAACACACCCAATATTAAAATAAAATAAAGAACAAGTTCTACCCAAGCACTAATAACAGAGATTATTCAATCAATATCCTCTCCTTATGAATGAATAGGCTAAATTGCCTTGGAATGATGTAAAGATTGACAAGGCAGGGGTCAGCCTGATAGAGCTACTTACCCTGATTTGACTGGAGTGATTTGAAAGGTGGCACTGAATGGCAGCAGGGTCAGGTGCCAAGCAGGTCCTCTCAGAGGGGCACAGTGGTTCTGGGGGATGCTCAGGACTGGCAGCAAACACAGCACACCTCTGCTGGATTGGACCTGGAGAGGGGCTTTAAAAGAGGGAGGGAGGGAAAAAGAGAGCAGCAAATTGTAGTAATGAGAATTGGAGAGATGATTCAGCTGGGTGAGGTGGGTGAGGAACTGTGCCCACACTCACTGCTGGCCCTGCTCACTGGGACAGGTCTGGTGGCTTAGGGCAAGAAAATTGAGGAAAATTGGGCCATTCTGAGCTTACCCCACCTTGACACCTGCTCAGATGTAGCTACCAGGTAAGAGCAGCTCCCAGTCCTGCCTTTGGGGCCAGGCTTCCCCATCCCCATATTTGCTGTTCAGTGGAGGGTGCAGTACCAATACAGGGGCCTTATCTCATTGCTTAGATCTCTTTAGGGAACTGAAATCAAGGACTTCAGGATATCAGTGATACCCACCAGGTAGGGCTGGAACACTGAGGAATGGCTCCACAGGACTCCACAATACTGGCCTGGAAGTGAGTTAGGGTCAGCCTGGGAGGCAGGCACATTTTGAGTGGTGGGGCTAACTCACCCTAAACCAGCTGCCCAATGCTGTCTGTGCTCCTGGAGCAGCAAGCTCAGACCTCAGGCTGTGTGAAATAAGGAGCACTCTCACACTGGGGAGGTTTGATGGAAAAACAGGCAGGGGTTTATTATCAACCTCACCATCCCTCACCTCTGTCCTGCTGGTGCTGAACTCCAGAGTCCCCAGGGCTAAATTCATGCTCCAGACCAGGGCCACCAGCTGACCGAGCCACACTCTTGGGCAGCCCGGTCCCTCCTGCCAAAACCATCATCTCCCCACAGCTGATTCCTCAGCTGGGCACTGGCACAGCCCTGAGGCTGCCACAGAGGCTGCAGGGACAAAAACATTCCCTGATGAGAATCTGAGCTTTCCTAACACTGACCTCGTTTGCTGGGGGGTTTTGCCTCCCTTTTCCTGTGAGCAGATAACATCCCAGGGCTGTGCACAAATATCCCTGCTTTGCACGGTGCTTTGGGCATGGAGCCTTCTCCACGGTGAGACTTTGCTCGTGGTTCTGCATGGGGAGAAACTCCCCTGGAGTGCAGGGCTTTCCCACATTCGGGCATCCCAGAAACCCTCCAGAAAAAGGCTGGGCTCCTCCAGAAACAGCACAGTGCCATCTATTGGCTTCCTCACCCTAACATGGATCAGAACCCTTAAAAAGTCCTGGGAAATCTGAGAAAAGTGGGGGGAAAAAGAGTTATGTGCACCCTGGCTTTCCCCAAGTTTCTGCCTGTCGTTCCCACTAACTCCTGCAGGCAGGCATGGTAGGTCTGGCAGTGGGAATATTTTGTTTTTCCATCTGATGCCTGGCGTTGTGTGTGAGCTGCCCTCTGGGCCCTGCTCCCCCAGCCTTATGGGGCAGTGACAGCTCAGTCCCCTGGGGGATGATTGTCCTCCTGATAATTCACTGCCACCACCACCAGGCTCCTCCAGCACAACTTCCAGAGCTCTTTTCCAGGTGGAAATGGGGAATTTATCAGGGATGCTGCATGACCCTGCTGGCAGTGCTGAGGTCCAGAAAGCCTGGACAAAGGGACAGCACAGACAATCTGTGTCTGGAGCTCATGTATCTGCATGGTAAATCCTAAAAATCTGACTTTGACACAGCAAACTGAGCAGAAATGGCCATTTCCTGAAAAGGCTTCAGTCCAGCATGCTCCTGGGTGTAGGAATGAGAGCTGTCCCCTGTCCCTGGGCTGGCTTACTGTGTTTTACATGGGAGCACCTGCACTGAGGTGGTGGCTGGATTTATCACTGTGCTCACACATCAGCTTCAGAGCTCGAGGATGATTCAGGTTGAATGACTGTGAACAAATGAAGATTATATTACCACTGTACAGGATTAAGGAATCACTGCTCCAAACATTTTTCATTGTATTAAAGAAATTAATGAAAAAATGCCAAAAGAAAACTGAAATTCCTAATGGGAGTTAAGAAAGGATTTTTTTCTAGTATTTTTTACCCCCTTTTCTTACTAGAGGAGAAGATTTTGTAAGTAAACCAAGAGATGGTGTCCCCAGAGAGGCACTGAGGGTGCTGCCTGAGCCAAGCAGAAAGTTCAGGATCCAGTGCTGATCCTGCACAACCTCCCCTCCTTCCTTGAATTTTCCACCTGAGAATGCACAAGATAACCTTGCATTCCCCTCCAGTTCACAGGAGCAACCCAGGCCTTCATTAGTTAATACCTGCAAATGTAATTTGGGGATGTAAAGTGTTCCATAAATGTGAAATATTATTATTGCTATAAAAGAAGAAGTGGAAAGAAACAGGGACAAAGTTCAGCTGAAGAGCTCTCTTGTTACTGATAAAACAGGGTCTTGAATGATGGATGGATGGATGGATGGATGGATGGATGGATGGATGGATGGATGGAAAGTTTACACCATTTCCACACAATGCAATTGTCACCTGGAGTAGTTTCACTGTAAGTTCACTCGTGTCCAGACTGACCATGTTTAGTTGGGAGTGGCCTGAGCAGCAGAGAGGACAAGAGATGGTGGAGCCAAAGTGTCCCCATCCACATCTGTCCACCCTGGAGCCGAGCTGAGGGCTCTCTCCCCATCCCCATCCCCAGTGTATTTGCAGCAGCAGCTCTTTGCTGTTCTCCACCCAGAAATGGCATTTTCCCCTCTGGGACATCCCTGCAGATGTCCCTGTGCTCAGGACACAGCCCTGGGGCTTCAGTGGCCACAGGCCAGACACCGGGGAGCCAGCCAGCCTGAGGGAAAGCTTCTAATGTTTTCTACATTAATATTAAGTGCAGGGAACGTTTGAGTCACTATTTCCAAGCTGAGATGTTGCGCTTGTTTCTGCAGTCTCGCAGGGGATGAGCTCCAGCCACCAGGATTTCTTTCTGGACTATGCTTTATAATTTTTGGAACCTAAGTAGACCTAAATTTTAAAGGAAATTATTTCCTCATCTCCTTCATCACTAAACCCTCAAATATTTTTGAAATTCACAAAGGGCAGCAGCCATTATTTTGTGCACAGCCAAAGCCAATTAAATACAGCTTGGCTTTGCAGCAGCAACCCAGTGGTCCAGGCTGAATTTTGGGAGTGAGGTTTCTGCACACCAGGGTGAGCCTGAGTGAGGCAGTGGCCAAATCTGTGCCTCAGTTTCCCTTTCCATGAGATGCAGCCAGCACCTACTGACCCATGTGCAAAAACACTTCCTAAACCACGCATGAAAGGCCCTACACAAGTAGTTATTAATATTAATAATAATAATTGTTGTTGTTACTAAGCCAAGTATAAAAATAATTTTTCAGAGAAACAAAGTGCCCTGTCTCGTGGTGATAGATTACATGATGCTGGAAATTACTCACAGTATGAAGCTGGTTTCCACTCTGGTTCTTTTCAATAAATTATAGACTGAGCCCCAAGTGAGTACAGTTTACCAAAGAAAATTCAAAACAGGCAGAAAGTATATTCTCCCATCAATTGTGCTCACAACCATTTGGGGTTTGCTCCTGATAAGGAGTTAAATATCCCCCAGCAGTTTCCCAGAACCTTTTCCTGGGGCTGGTGGGGACATGGTCGGGCAGATGGCTCTGTACTGTGCAAAGGGAAATGGGGATCCTAGTGCGGATGGATAGAAGGGGACATGTCCCATATCCCATGTCCTATGTCCCATATCCCATGCCCCCCATGTCCCATATCCCATATCCCATGTCCATATCCTATATCCTATATCCCATATCCCATGTCCCAAATCCCATATCCCATATCCCGTGTCCCATATCCTATGTCCCATATCCCATATCCCATGTCCCCCATTCCATATCCTGTGGCCCAAATTCCATATCCCATACCCCATATCCCATGTCCTATATCCCATATCCTGTGTCCCATATCCCGTGTCCCATATCCCGTGTCCAGTGTCCCATATCCCATGTCCCATATCCCACATCCCATGTCCCAAATCTCGTGTCCCATATCCCATGTCCCAAATCCCATATCCCATATCCTGTGTCCCATATCCCACATCCCATGTCCCCATGTCTCATATCCCATATCCCAAACCCCATGTCCCAAATCTCATATCCAATGTCCCAACCACCCCCTGGGTGTTGCTCCTCCCTCTCCCGCTGCTCCCCACGCCTCACCGGGCACGGCTGCATCTCCCCTCTCCCCACGCTCTATTTCCAACTCCCATTTTTGGGGTTCCAATCCCATCCCTACCAGCTCGATCCCTTCCAGCTGGGGCCGCCGCTGCTCGCGGGGTGCCAGGGCTGCCCGCGGGCAGGTGCGGGGCAGAGCGCAGCATATGCCGCGCCTTTGGCAGCGCTCAGCTGGGGCCTGGCGCCGCTCGCAGGCACCATCTGGCCCTGGCAGCCCCGAGGAGCCTTCCCTGGCAGTGCCAGCCCGGTGCCAGCGCGCTGGGCACGGCCGCGGGGCCGCGGGCGCCGGGCGGAGATGGGAGATCCGGGGGTTCCGTGCCGCTGGTCCCGGGGGGAGCGGAGCCTTTGGCAGGGCCTTGGAGCAGCTCGGGCATCGTCTCCTGTGCCCGCAGGTCCCTCCAGCATCGGGCGATGGGGAGGCGGCACACGGCGGGGAGCGATCCCTTTGGGGATCCTGCACATCGCATCCTGCTTGCAGCACCTGGACCTGCTGGTGTGGGCAGCACAGGAGGCACAAATGGGAATTATTTATGGCTAAATGAATCGCTCTGCCTGTGGTCTGCCCTGAAAGCTGAGCCGTGCCTCCGACTGGCACAGAACACCTGGGATAGGGGCTATGTGTGTGCAGTATCCTGGCTCCTCCTCCCTGAGGAAGTACCAGCACTAAAACCATTTCTGGGTGGCTGGAGTAAGGTCAAAGGGAATTCAAACAAAACCAAAACCAAATACCCCAAATAAAATAAAAATTTTAAAAGCCCAAAAAAAACCCCAAAAAACAAAACAAAGCAAAACAAAAACAAAACAAAAAACCCACAACAAAACAACAACAACAAAAAAAACCAAACCAAAAATAAACAAAAAAAACCCCCTCCACACCTGAAGCCTGCCTGGCATTCTAACAAAGTCCACGACAGCAGAGTCCATGGCTACTACAAATCTGTGCAGGATATGTCCCACTCAAGGACTTTAGGATAAACCTAAGCCCATTTGGTTTGCTTTCCATGATGCTCCCATGTTTTGCCTGTGCTGTGATCACAGCTCTCTGAATCCCATCCACCCTCCAGGCAAGCCCTGCTCCTGCCATCGCTCCCAAATCCCTTCCCACTGAGGATTGGCAGGAAAAGGGTGGCATGAGTACACATGAGCAATGCCAAACTCTGGGACCAGCTCTGGCCTGGAAATACCTGAGGTGTGGGGAGAGATGCTTCTGCTCCCACTGAGCTGTCCAGCAGTCCCAGCTCTCTGCCAAAATGTGGTCACAACTTATAAAAACACAAAGGAAAAGGGCACAGAGAGGCTGCAGGGACAAGGGCTTCCCTCCCTCCTGTGCAGTGAGGGGCCATTCCCACAGGCTGACAGGAGACAAAACTTTCTGCAATGAGCTGTGCTTGCAAACATCCAGTCTTCCCCTGGGGAAAAGGGTTTCCCCCACCTCCTCAGCTGTAGCAGCAGCAGCAGTTGTGAGTCAGCAGGGAGATGTGTATTTTAGCTCCCAGAATGATTCTTTCTGACCTGCTCACCCTTGTGGTGGCCCCACTGCAGCAAACTGCCCCTGATCAATGACCATAGGGGCAATCCTCACCTCTGTCTGTCCAGGCACCTCTCCCAGCTCAATGAAAATTCCCTTCTCTTCCTAGCCAGTTCCACCAGAAACTGGCGCATCCCTAAAAGCAACTTGCACCCACAGAAAGTGGCAGTGTGACATCAGCACATGCAAATGACTTCTTTTGTGTGTGTTCAAAGTCAGAGAACATAGCTCTCTAAGTGCCTTGGAGCCCGGGACCCCGCGGTCCTGGGCAAAGCTGTGCATCATCTGTGCAACTGCACAGAAAATAAGCATGCAAAGTCACGGCTGCAGTGGAGCAGAGCCTCTCACAGGGTCCATTTGCTGCTATTTGCCAGCAAATTCTGGTTGCAATTGCACTGACATAAACCCACTGCAAGACACGTGTCAGTGATGCCACACCAGAGCTCAGCAGTGCACCTGCCAGGACCCATCAGTACAACCCCAAATCTGACCTCTCTTTCCCTTGTATTGAGAAGGAAACAGTCTGATTTCTTCCTTGCCAGAAACTGACCCCCAAATGCAAACAAAACTCAAGTTTTGCTAGATCCTTGTGTGCCAGAAGCTGTGAACTCTAAACAGCAAAGTGCTGCCTATCCTGCAGACTGCTTTGTGTAGCATTGATATATCTACCTATACCTAAATAATAAATATATATATGTACTACACAACTGGCTATTTTGCATGTAGAACAGCTTAAAGACAGGCTAACCCCAAACTTACTTGAAGCCCTTTAGCTCCCAGGCCTCTCTAACAGCATGGCCATCCCTCTGGGGTCTGTCTAGCCTGGGAGGATGCTGACAAAGGAGAAAGAAGAATGACAGATGCTCCCTGTGCACAGAGGCAAATAGAGATGGGATGAGGGGAAAATGGGAGCCTAAAGGGAAAGAAAATGAGTGTGCACACACACACACACATATGCACACAAAGACAGGCAAGACAAAGGCAAGGGGGACAAGCAAAAGGAGGGGATCTGGAGAAACCACCCAACGTGCTTGGCAAGGGCTCTTGATGAGATCCATTCAGGACATATCTGCATTGGTGAACCAGAATCCTGACACTGGTCCCTTTGATAAATATTTATCGTGCCTGGCTCTCTATCACTTCAGTTTCCACCAGATTAACCTCGATTCTTCCAACAGAAAATGCCCTGATGTTCTGCCTGACACACACACCCCACACTGACCTTCCCTCTCTGATTCCCCAGGGCTCTTGCTCCCCTTCAGCTGAGGGAAAAATTTGCTCTCATCAATCAGGACTGGATTTCTCCCATGCCATGTAAATAATTTAGAGGCACAAGCATCCATGGCACTGCTTATGTGAAGCCCAAACCCAGTGCCAGGAATCTTGGGAAAAGGGCCCAATAATATTGTACCAGTCCAAAGTAATTAAAGTGCATCATTACATATAAATTTGTAATTAAACACTTTAACGTAATCATCCCGCACAGCACGATTCCTGATGAATTAATTAAAAGAACTCCAGAAATTAATGTTTTACTTGTCACCATTGTTGTGCTAGCTGTAGCAGTCTCCCTGACTATTCCTGCAGCATGTTGTGAAGTAATTATATAATTACTGGGGAAGGGGAAGGCCCAAAGTCCCAACAGAGGAGAAACCTGAAACAAAGTGGAAACAGCAGCCACAATAGGCAGAAGCAGTGCCAGTCTCCCCCATCCAGCCCCAGCAGAGGGGAGTTTGCAAGAGGAGGGGAGTGATGAGGTTTCCATCAGCTCTGCAGCACAAATGTGCTCTCCCAGGTGGGAACATCTTGCTCACACCCATATGTGCATGTGTGGGGATAGCTCCTGCGCTCTCCTGCTGTCTCAGAATTCCTTCTCCCCACACAGAACTCCTTGACAAGCAGAAGCAGGGTGGTCACACCAACAACTGTCCCTCTCCTTGTGTGTCCATCTGTTTCCCTGCCTAAGTTTCCCCCCTTTCCACACCATCCTCCTCCAGCTCAGGGTTGGTGCCTGAAAGGGGATGTTCTTCCCACCCCGCTCTCCATCCAACCCTCCTTCCACCCAGACCTCCTAAAATCCTTCCTTTCTGCCTTACATTTCACTGAGCTTCAACTTCCTTTCTCCATCCCTGTAAGATACAACACATCCTCTACTTTGGATACTGCTGAGCAACCTGATCCCCCCAAGACCCAGCCACATTCCTCTCCTCTCAATGGCTTTAAGTTCCACCAGCTGTGTGTCCCCCACTCCTGGCAGCACTGAGCACCAGGCACACTGCTGCCTCCTGCAGCAGTGGAGGGGTTAAGGCTGGGCTCAGATTGAGTGTTGGATGCAGTGGGTGTTTGTGCCAGGCCATCCCTGTATGTGTGTGTGTGTGTGCATACATCTGCACACAGCGTGAGCCCTGCTCCACAGCAGCTCCCCTGGGATGCACTCAGGGCATTCCTGCAACACCAAAGCCCTGGGCTTTCCCTGCTCTGCATGAAAAATGCACAGATGGGTGAAAGGAGGAGCCCAGAGGTGCCCTGCCCTACCAGGGCTGGGTGTGAGGAAGGGCTGCCCAGCCTCAGCCCAGGGTGGCACAGAGCTCAGTGTCCCTCAGCACGGTGCCCTTGTGTGAGCAGGATTTCCAGCACTGTGCAGACACAGTGGATTCACATTCCTCTTTGCTGCTGGGGCTGCCAGCATCTCCAGCCACAGGGACTGATGGATGGGGTTTGCCCAAGAGGGGTCCCCAAGGAAAATCTCCCTCTTCTGCCACTCCACAAGCTGGGTGGGGAGCAGCAGGGGTGGCAGAGTGACCACATAGCAGCAATGTGGTTAGTCCGTAGCTGGAAATCCCCAATAGGGCAAAGAATCTCCTGTTGTGCATTTCCATAAATTATATTCCCAACACTGGTTCCTACTGTGCTCCAGGAATATCCCTTATTATGCTGGGCACCACCCCTGGTCTCACCTGGTTGCCCAAAGCTGCCACATGGTGAGAAGTCTCTGCTTTCAGCCTGTGCCTTGGCATGGCAGCAATCGGTGGCTTTGGGGTTTCCCTTTTTGTTATTTTCTGCACAGCCAAAAACAATTAAATACAGCCTGTTTTTACAGCAGCAAGGCAAGGGCATCAGGCAGAGTGGGAAAGGCTTGGAAGAGATGACAGTGCCTTCTGGATGAAGGTCCCAGCAACTCCCCATCCAGGCTCAGGCACTCATGCAGTGTGTGACTCTGTTTCCCCATCCAGAGATTATGCTTAACTGGGGCTGTATTAGTTAACATTTGTACAGCTCTTTGAAAAAGTAAAGTGTTTGAGGCTTTAAATCCTGCCAGTGGGAACAGATCAACAAGATTTCTAACCCTTCTGAAAAATTAAAGCTTTTGCCAATTAAGCTGGCAAACGCATGGATGTGAATCTAAAAACCTCTCAAGCTCAAGACCAAGACTGGAGCCTCCTGAGAACAGCCTCTCCTGGCTGCTCCTCGCTCTCCTCCTGCTCACCCCTGTCAGAAATCACCAAGTAACCAAGCTCCAAGCCCTTTTAGCTGACACAGACTTGAAACATAACCAGGCTCCAGGAAGAACTGTGGTGGGGCCACAGCTCTGGACACTTAAAATGGACAATATGGATGTACAGACAACATCTTCTCCTACACCACCTGATTTGACATTACAAAAATATCCTAGTAAAGAATAACTGATTTAATTTTGCAATTAGCCCTGTAATTCGAGTTGCAGCTTTGATGCCACAAGCTTTGGATGATCTGCATGCCTGTGCCTGGGGGATGTTCTGAGGGTTAGGTCACTGCTGGAAGGTTACATCCTCCTGGATGACTCTGAGATTAAAGTACTACATTTTATGCAAATAGAATATAAAGCAATTTTGCACACCCTGTCTGTACATCCATTTTTGGGCAGATTTGCACCTTTGCAGGCAGAGCTGATGAGTAGCAGCACCAAGACAAAGATGTGGGGAAAACCTCAGCTTGCAAAAAGGGAAGGACACTGCCCATCATCACACACACACTTGGAGAGGGACATGCACTTACCTGGAGTCATGCAGCCATAAAAACCCACATAGGACAGTGGCAACACCACAGTGAAGGATGGGGAAGCAAATCACTCAATTACTGAATGTCCCATTCCCTTCCACACTAAATTCTAATATGGCATGTCCCCACCAGCACTGGTTCAGCAAAAAGCAAAGCCCTGAACTTGCTGTAGGTGCCTGGAGTGTCCATGAGGATGGATGGACAGATGGATGGACAGATGGATGGATGGATGGATGGATGGATGGATGGATGGATGGATGGAGCAGGCACATGGGTTGCAATGCTCATTTGCCCAAGCAGGGGCACCTGAACCAAAGCCAAGGGACACTTGGGCAGCAGTTCTTGGTGAAGCCATTTATCCTGTGGGCTCAGACCTCAGTGCCTGCCCAGCACTGTGCTGTGGAAAATGCCTGGCAGAGCCCGGGGAGGGCGGCTCTGTGTCCAAAGGAGCTTGGAGACACCAGTTCAGACTCCTGCTCTCTGACCAACCTGAAATAAATCACTCAGTGTCCCCGTGGGGGTGGGATAACCCTGATATTGCACCCTCAGAGACAGGGCTGAGTGCAGCCTGGGGGTGCCCTGGCCTCCTCACCATGCTAACCCTGGGAAAGCTCTGTCTCACAGAGCCAGGGGCCCCTTCTTCACCCTTCCCCAGTCCCCAGTGGAACAATTTACCTTTCGGAGCAAGTCCAAGATATTAATTAAGATAAATCTACCTCAATTTTGAGATTCTCTTATCATGTAATTTATCAAAATTATGTTAATTATTTCTGTAGGGCAGCAAAATTATTACCTCTTCCGTGTCTGATTTGTATTAATATTCATAATTTAATAATTCAGCATCCAAGCCATCTGGTTTGGGGAGCCATGCTCCTTCCCCTCCCTCTACCAGAGCCAAAAATGTTCCCCCCTCCCCACTCCAGCACCCACCCACCGGCTCCCAGATAAAACTGTGCCTGTTGCCATCGGTGCCGGTGTCCCCCCGGTGCCGCTGAGGATCCGTGGCAGGATCCCGGTCCCCGGGGGAGGAGGAGCAGCCCTTCCCTCCCCTGTGCCAGGCTGAGCCTCTGTCACCGGCACTGCCTCAGCCCGGCAGGTGAGCGCAGCTGAATTGACATTTTCCACACTTTGTGATTTTTACACTGTAATTTGACATAATTAATGCCTACATTACTGCTGATAATTTAGCTAGTTAATTAAACTCGGAGGAGATAATTAAGGAGAGGCTACTGCTTGGACTGCTAATTGTTTTTGTCATTATTTTAGGGGCCCGACAGCTGCCGGCTGAGTCATCCTCCCCATCAGCTGATGGCCACACGTGATGGCGGTGCCGTGGGCACGGGGTGCCCGGTGGAGCCGTGAGGATCCGAGGATGCGAGCCCGACCCTGCGAGCGCTGGCCGGGATCCAGCGGAGCGCGCAGATGGCGAGCGCGCCCCCGCGAACGCGTGGCCCCGGCCGGGGTGAGAGCGCCCGGGATGGGGCTGGGAGAGACGCGGAGAGGTGAAAAGAGGGTTCTGCAGAGGAAGAGTTGAGTGCTGGGCAGGAATCAGCCCCCAGCGTGCCGGACAGGGATGATGCTCGGGGCAGCGCTCCGTGACACGGCTCAGGTGCAAAGGGGATCCCGGCACGGTTTGGGGCTCACGTAGAGGCAGAGATCTGCCCATCCAGCCAGCTGGAGAGGAGGGAGAGACCTGCAATTCCCCGAGCGGCAGTGCCAAGTGCGCGCCCTGGCGCTGGGGAAAGCCCATCTGCCCGCAATGCCCCGAGCAGGAGGGGAGCAGGGCAGGGGAGGGCAGAGGAAGGCAAGGAGAGCAGAGGAGGGTCCCTGTCCCCCTGTGAGTGCCCTTCCCCTTAACCTCACCCCAGCTGCCCTGGGCTGTGCTGCTGCAGCGTGTGCCTTCTCCTTCTCAGGTGCTTTGGCTTCATTTTTAACTGTGACTATAACCAAGCAGGTGGGTGGAAAGCCCAGCTGGTCCCTGAAGGGAAAAGCGTGTCGCTGAGCCAAACCCCCTGCTTCCCGCTGTGTTTCTCATCTCCTGGAGCCTTCTGCCAGCCTTGTTCCACACCACCCACCCTGCACCATTCCCAACCAAAGCTCCAGCTCCCCATAGCACCTGATACGGGCACCAAGTTCAAAATTATTCAGTGCCTGTATCCCTTCCACACCAGGCCACTTGTTCCTCCATATTGCACAGCCACAACCTAAACTGACATGGGAGCAGAGAATCCCTGCTCATCCTGTGACCCTGAGATCTGCACATCCCAGCCATTCCCCCTCCTTCCCTGCAGCCTGGTGGGAGGCAGGCAGCCTGAGGCACAACCATCACCTTGCTCCTGTTCCATGACAGCCAGAGAAGCTTTGTCCAGCCTTGCTGACACACAAAGCCCCCCAGCCTCCCCCTGCCCATTGGGAGCACCAGCCTGTGGCCCCTGATGGCCAGCTTCCCTCCCAGCATGGGCAGCCCTGCCAGGCTGTTTGCTGACGGAGATTTCTTTCCACCCTCTGCCTCCTGGCGAGCTCAGTGCTCTGAGCTGGAGGCCGGTTTGACATCTCAATCCAGAGATTAGGACAGAGACAGGTCACTGCCCAGTTCTGGCGAAAGCCCTTCAAATAATTTGATTAATCATCTTAGCTTCACTCGGTGCAGTTGGCATCCTCCAGAATCAAAGCCTCTCCTGAAATGCTGTGCTGAAAAACCATAAAGCTGCTGTAAAGGTTCAACCAAGCATGGACCAAAGCAGAAGCTGGGACTCCAGAGGCTGTGCACTGGGTTGGTTAAATACTCCCTCTAAATATCTCTGCAGCTAGCAGTCAGAGACATATGAGATGTGTAACAAATTGCACAGGGGCTGCTTTTCCTTCTCTCGCTCTTAGGAGGAGATTTTTGGTTTTTTTCCCCTCCTGCATTTCTATTTATCACAACGCAAAACAGAAACGTGCCAAAAAGGATTTTATATTTTCACTTGGAACAACAGTATTTGGACAGCCCCAAGGATAGCAATTGCAGCAATCATGAAAAAGTAATACTTTGCGCTTCTGTGGTCTCTTTCATCCAAGCATCTCACAGCACTTGGCAAATGTTGGCCGTGATCCCATGGAGGCCCATGCACATGGATCATCCAGCACAGGAATTCATTCCACTGGGTTCAGCAAATCAGGGCTGTGGGGCTCTGTGGGGCTCCTGAGCTGCTCACCTCCACACTCACCGAGTCAGCTGCTCCATCAGCACTCGCACCGCATCCTGAGTTATTTGTTGATATTTAAGTCTGAGCTCCTGGAGTCAGGGGATTGTGTTTCCATTTTGAAAACTCTCTAGTTTGTCATCTTGGTGCAATCCCTGCAACGGGAATCCTAAAATCCCAGAAAGCAAAAGAAAAATAAGACAAACCAAACATACTCCCTTTCCAGCGCGGTGCTTTTTTTTTTGCAGGCTCATCTCTCTTTGCAGTCGTGCTTCAGGATTTTTGTATTTATTTTCACCAGAAGACAGCAATTCCTGCACTCCAGTACTCATAAAAGAATAAACCCAGCTGATCTCAAACTGCTCAGGGAAAACTATGGCAGGGAGAGCGATTTGCCAAAATCTGCAGCAGTGAAAAGAATAAACCTCAGATGTCCTGGTTCCCAGTGCCTACAGACAATCACAGTCCAAACGCTTGAGGGTTTGGTTGGAGTTTCTACTGCCATTGTTTTCTTGCATAGAATCAGAAAAGTTTTCTTTCTTGCCATATCCAATGCCCCACCAGGGATGGGAGGCCACGAGCTCCCACTGACAACATCCCTCCTTCTCCCACTCATGTTCCAGTGCCAAATGGTGACCAATGTTCGAGACAAAGCTCAAGCCACAGCCCTCTTGCAGGGCTCCTGAGGGTCATCCCCCCTCAAATGGAGACCTTGCATGTCACCCCTTAGGCCTTGGGCTGACACCTCCACCATGGACATGCTAATTGTCATTGCTAATGAGCCCATCTGCCAGAGTGAAGCAGTGGGAGATAATCAGCCACTGGAGTGAGAGTGGTTTCCTTTAAGCATGAAGAGGTGGCCCCTTCCTCTCTGCATCCCATATTAGGTCACCAGATTCTCCATAAGTGTCAGGATGTTTTTCAAACATCCCTGGAGAAGCACTGCATCACTGGGGCAGCTCAGCTGAGTGGGAAGCATTGTCCCATGGATGTTCCAGGACATCATCCAGTGCTTCACCGGGCAATTCAAGGTAATTATGGCTACCCTGGAAAGTGTGACCCAGGTGACCAGCTACCAACCAGAGCTGATGGCCCTTCAGGGCTGTTTTCTGCTCCTGGGGGCACTTCCAGCAAACCACCCAGCCTCTCTGTGTCCCAGCTCCTTTCCCTGCAAGGAAGGACACGTTTTCTGCACTCAAAGTGCTATAGCTTGTGGTTCAAACCCAGAGAACTTCAAACCACCCTTCCACCTCTCACCTCTGTGCTATCTCCCAGTGAAATGAATCTCTCCCATCTGCCCAGTCCAGCACCTTCATCCCAGCAGAAGGAACCTCAGCCCTGCCTCCCTGGCCCCCTTTCCCTGTGTGCTGATGCAGACACGTCTGCAGGAAGAGCGCCCGTGGCACCGGAGGGGAGCAGAGGCAAAGGGAGAGCATTAGGTGGAATGAGAGATAGCAAAAGCACAGGCATATCAGACGTCTCCAGGCAAGATAACACGATAAATAATCAATCAATCCCTACAAAATCCTTAAGTGCTTGATGTATCCTCCTGCAAATTGAATCACTTCTTCTACCAGGAAGTTCTCTCTTGTAAATAAATGAGAGCAGAAATGGCCCATATTGAAAAATAATGTTGTTAAAACCACTGATTAAGTTTTACACAAGCATATGAGAGCAAACTAAAAGGTTTTAGCTTTTTAATTTAAGAAATGAGGAATATGATATAATTTCAATTTGTGATGAGATAAGATGTTCTCGATATTGTGGCTTCAATTGGATTATATCCTAATGTACTTTTATAAAGTGTCAGGCTAGCTGCAGATTAAGGTATGTGTGTAATATTCTTTATTAACAATTTAATGGACTTGCTTTCACTCTATCCATCTTAATCAGTGTTTCCAGTCCACCTGGGAGATCTAGTTAGTGCAGAACCTGAAACTCCAACCTGATGAAAGGGGGAACTCAGTGATCTGTCAGTGTCAAAAAACAAGAGGGAAGTACTGATAAAAGACTGCTGAGGATCATCTTTAACCTCCTGTCATCAGCATCACTCCAAAAGCTCTCAACAATCGCTTTTGGAGTCACTCAAAGAGACATATGCCCTTCCTCAGATCTGCATCCTTGCCCTGCCAGAATAATAAAGGGGCTTTTGGCAACAGGCAGAACTTCCCAGATCACAAAACATAGTTGCCTGATCTCGAGGGACTTGCTCCTGTAATCCTGTTTTACAGTCAAATGCCAGTGCAAGAGCAGCCTGGTTGTGTGGACTCTCCAGTGCTCGTCCATAGTCTCTGCTCTGGTACTTAGACACTTCCATCTCATTTCTCTATGAAATTTATTCATGACTAGTTTGTATCTGCATGTTCTGGTATCAACACTGGCCTTTAGCTTAACTAGCTCCTCTCCCTCTCTGTGTTTATCTGCCTGTGAAATCACATCCCTCAGCCTTCCTTTCATTAGGCCAAATAAGCTGTGCTCCTTTAGCCATCTCTCATAAAGGGGCTTCCTGACACCTTCCCCTCTCTGATGACATGGCTCTGCACCTCTTCCAGTTTTCCAGACTGCACAAAATGTGCAGTCCCCAGTGCAAATGCTTCCCCATCCCTTGGAAATACCTCCTCTCCAGACAGCTCCAAGAACCAAGGCGCTACCCCAGCCAGTTCCTGCTCTCCAAGCACCCACCTCTCCCACCCTCAGGCACCCCAGGAGGGTTAAATCCTCCACCCCAACCAGGAGCTTTCACACTGCAGCTGTTGGGTGAGAAATTGCTATTTCACACACACACCAGCCCACCACAGGGTGACCAGGGTGGCTCGTGATGCGCTGCACGAGGTTTCACCGCTGGCTGCTTCCCCACCACTCACACTGCCATGTGCATGCACAAACAGGGGCTCGGTGCACACACAAGTGGGAGCAGCAGTCTTGTAAATAATGGCCAATCAGGGGAGGGGGAAAAAAAAAGTTTATACATCTCATCTCCTTTAATTCCCTTGCAAGGCGATGATTCTGCAAGGGTGGGTCGGTCGTAGCTGCAGGTGCTCCCGGACGGGGGAGGAGCACAAAAATGAAGTTGTTTGCGGCTTTTGATTCCATCCCTGGAATTATTTACAGCTGCAGGCAATATTAAACTATGTAGAGCAAGTGTCCTCATTTACATGCTAATTCATTTATACCCTCTGGATTGATTTCTCCAATTCATTTTCAGCCCACTAACTCTTCTGATATGAATTATATTATCACCTCCAGAACAGCAGCAGGGAAATGTGACGAAGCCACCCCAGCTCTTCTGATCTCTAATTGCCCTCGCTGTTCGGAGCCGGCGTGGCCAGCTGCAGCTTTGCCTCCTGGCTACCAGCACCCAGCTTCCCTCCATCTCCTGGAGACAAACCAGCAGTGTGGCTCTGAGAGGGAATCATCCCACTGCCAACACTTGTCTTATTCTGGGGAAGACCCAAGCAAGAGGAGCTTGGGCTTGCTTTGGAAATCATTCCCTCTCTCTGCCCAGGAGGAGGAACCACCTCATTTCAGAGTCCATCTGTGTTCTGCAGAGGGAAGTCCTGGAGTAGTGAAGAAATTGAATTAATCCTAGATTTCCCAAGGGACTTTGTGAGGCTTCTCAGCTTTTCAGAGCAGCCTCACACTGCACTGGACAGACAGGACATGCTCCCAGTTTTCCCTGCCCTGGAATGAGATACTCACCAGTGGAAAGGACACGGTGCCCAGAGAATGGAGAAGGGCAGGGAAGTCAGTTCACAGGTAGAAGTAGCTGGAAGTAGTAGGGCTTTACTCCCACCTCTGTCACTGACAAGGTTTAGACATCCTTTTCCAGAAAGGCACACTCAAATGTGCAGATATCTCTCTGAAATCCCTAGCTGAGGCCTGCCAAGGTAACAGCAGAGAAAAGACCCATATTCTGCACATCTTCTTGGATTTTTTGCTTTGGTTTTGTTTGGGGTTTTTTGTTTGTTTGTTCCGGTTTTTGTTTCCTGGATGGCAGGGAAAGGGCAGCTCTTTGCTCCTGACTTACATCATCTGAAACAATTAATTTGTGAAATCCACAGTACCATTCCCCTTGATATGCAGTGTTTATTATGCTTCAAACCATTTCAAATGAGCACAAGAAAATGAGAGAGAGCCCCTCTGCCTTCTGATCACTGGAGGGAAGGAGAACATTGTCCTAAACAGAACAACAGACTGTCCCTTCTTAATGGCACTTCAAAGCTTCTCGGACAGGAAAATTGATAATTGTGTCAAGTACAGTTTTTCTAAACTTCATCATTTAGCACTGAAAACTGGGCTATTGAATTCATACAGTTCTTTGATCAAGACCAGTTAATTAAGTTATTCCCTTGATATGACTCTTATCACTTTAGTGCCAGACCTACATCACACTTGTGCAATTTACATCCTGGCTTTGATATGCATCATTTAAGCTTCCCAGACCAAAATCACTGGGTTTCTGTAGATTCCCTGCTACCTGGCCAGCTTCACCATTAGGATGGGCTACAGGTCAGTTATTGACAGAGAGACCGTGCTCACCAGAAGGTTCCTGGGTTTCTCCACTTTTGGTGACTCCTGTTTCCTTCCCACTGGATACTTCCTGACCCTTCATCTTCACAGCCATCCTCCATTCACCCTCTGTTTCTGACCAACCACCCAGGGCCTCTTTCTGCAAATCCTCCTCCTCCTCCTCCACACTTCTGCTTTCCACAGGAGAGTGACAAGCTCCAATTTAGGTCTCCACAGTTTTTCTTGGGCTTATCCCCTTAAACCGGATTAGCTAACATCTTAATGCCAGTGACACCAGTCACAGCTCACCATCTGATCCTGCCTTTCAGGATTTGCTGCATCTATGCACTTTCCATTGCTAAACCAGATCCTCTGATCTTTCCTTCCAAGCCCCCAACTCCCCATCACCCATCACCCTGCCACCATGACCTGCTTGTTTTGCTCCTCATATCTAAGAGATGCCCAGATCTCCTCCTTTCTCCACCCACCACCTCCAGGGTCAGAACTCTTCCAACTCACTGACAGCCTGTGCTCTTACCCTATTTTCACAGCTAGGACTATCTCTTCCAGACTGTTTGGTTCACTTTGAGACACTGCAAAACTCACAGCACCCTTTCCTTGGGCCTCCCTTTTCTTCTGTATCAGACAGAAAATCTTGAGGCTTTCTTCCCCATCACCATCTACACACAAACCAGCCCACATGGTGATTCCTCTTGTGCCTTCTAAACCTCCTTTACAGGCCCACATCCTTTCCAAGCATTCCTTCATTCTCCACCCATCTTCAGTGCAAGGTGGAGATGCTGCTGCTGTCGCTCTCTCCATGCAGCTGTGCTGAACATCAGAAGTTCTTTTCCTCCCACCTCCACCCCTTTGCCTTAGACCAGCTCATAAACACCTTACGGTCAAACCAAGTTGTCTGTCCTGACCATCTCTGTGTTCCTGAATTTTAGCTAGTCCCCTGATCTCTGGGTGGAAATAAGAGACTCTTTATGGCTCAGTAAAAGAATTATTAGAGGGCAAGGACCAGCCTGTATCTCCTAAAGAGGTCCTGCAGCTGGCACCCACTTGTGACCAAGAGAGGAGATGGTGAGATCTGCAGCTTTCCATCATGGTTCTTCCTTTCTGGGACATGATGGAGGAGCCACTGAGAGAAGTGTGAAGGAAACACAGGCAATGGTGAGCCCAGGGCTTGGCCTGCTCAGTCCTGCCATACCCCTGGTGCTCCCCAGCATCCCCACCAGGCTCATTCTGGTTCCCAGCTCACGTTATGATGTAAAGAGCAGTCACCCTCTCTGTATTGATCAGGCTGTCCCTCCACACACATGTTCCCTTTGTCTCCCCTAAAATAAAACCCCAACTGAGAGGAGTCACCAGCTGGAGTTTAATTTCAGACTCCAAGGCATATCTGGAGCCAATTTGCAATGCGCTTACTCCGAAAATCGCCCTCCCCTGTGACGCTTGACAGCTCCAGACCACAGTCCTGCTCTCAGCTCCCAAGGAAAAATGTTTTAATTTGTCACAAACCAATTATAGCGTCTC
The DNA here is from genome assembly GCF_047830755.1 of Zonotrichia albicollis. Classification (NCBI taxonomy): domain Eukaryota; kingdom Metazoa; phylum Chordata; class Aves; order Passeriformes; family Passerellidae; genus Zonotrichia; species Zonotrichia albicollis. The sequence continues at coordinate 5,237,967 of NC_133834.1, read as the reverse complement.
ATCTATCCCTGAATTACTCATCTTGGCTACAGTCTAGGACAAAGGGCCCCTCTGAGAGGAGATTAGACATGGATATTAACAAGAGAAAAAGTGTCCACTGTCTCACCTTGCTGGGGACGCGGCTTCCAACGAGACAGGAAAAGGAAACCCCTCCTGACTGACAGCCAGAGGGAGGGCTCCCATCCCACTGCAAATCCCTCGTTTCACATGGAAGAATAGTCAGGACAAACTCCGTATTCAAATAATATTCATGCATGGCAGATAACAGAGGCACGGCTGGCAGGGCTGCAGCATGAATATAAATAATCTCCGCTCCCTCGGCTGCTGCTGCAGCTGCTTTGCCACCGTGCTGGAGCGTGGCTGGAGGAAGGGGCTGGCAGAGCAGGGCAGGGGTAGGGATGCTCCAGCAGGCACAGCCAGCTCTGAGCTCCACGTGACACCCCTCTAGTGAGGCCCCTTTCCCCTGAGCCCTGCACTAGGCTGGAATGCTCTCCCATTCAGCTAAGCAGCCCTCGGCAGCCACCTCCTCCCGCTGCCAGGTGTGTTTGTGGCTCTCACAGGGCACACCAGCATCCCTGTGAGCTCTTGCTTTAGTTCTTTATTTTTTTCAGAATTAGTTTCCTGGGCTCCAAGTTCTTCTGTTTCAATGCTCCTTCCTTCCCTCCCCAACCCTGCACTCTGTATCAGTGCTCCTTCTTTCCCTCATTAAATCCACTCTGTTCTCAGGTGCTACCCTTCAACCCACCAGCCACAACCAGGGTTTTACCTTCCAAGCTGAGACACAGCCTTGGATGCTTTTGCACTGTCCCATCTCCTGAGCAGCTCATGTTCCGATTCATCCAGCTGGAAACAAGAGGTGAACCCTCAAAGGCAGCACCTAAAGCTGTCATGGAAAGAAGCACTTTGCATGGTGACGAGTCCCAGCCACTTTGCTCAGCAGAGGGGACAAAAAGCTGTGGGCAGAACTGGCCCCAGTCAGCTGGAAAAGCTGGATGTGTTGCTGCTCTGTCTCAAAGAGACTCAAAGCATCAGAGGGCAGCCACAACATCCCCATGCTCACTGCAGATCAGCTTCTTACTCGGATGGAGAGGGAGACGATGAAAGTCGATTTCCCTTTGTGCTCATGGCAAATAATTTGGAGAATTCCCCTTGTTTACTCAGAACTGTTAATGATGCGTCAGAAATTACCTCGGAGATTGTAATTAAGGAAAACAGCAGAAGAGACACACACACACACACACACACAGAGCCCAAGCACAGCTTCATCTGCAAGCCTGGAAGAGACAGAGCCCACAGCACCCCAAACGTGCAGAAGGATCCCCAAGAACCTCCGAAATGGCAGAGGCTCAGGGTGCAGCCCCTGTGCAGCCCCCACACTCCTCTTCAGCTGCAAAGGAAGCAGCAGCAGCACTCCAGGTATCCAGGAGTTGGTGAGGCCACGAACCCCACTGGAGGCCATCAGGAAATGAGCAGGAAGCTCAGCCCCCTGAAAACCATTTTGGAAGTAGAGCAGCTGAGCTAGAAGAGTAATTAAGGCCTCAGTCATCACCAAAATGCAGACACCAACACACACACAGCAATGGATCTGTCAGCCCCCTGCCAGCCTGACCTCTGGTGGGGCTGGAGCAGAGCACAAACAGCCCTTTCTCATGGAGAAGGGAGAGGAATTTGATTCCCACTCGGTTATGGGAGGGTGCCTGGATTGCCTAATTACTCAGCAGTGACCACTGTGGAGAGGCAGTCGAGAGCTGGTTCCCAACACCTCCCTGGCTGCTCAGTCCCAAGGCCAAATCCTCTTGCTTTGCCTCCTGGAGCTCCTCCAAGGGGTGAGCAAAGCTGCTGGTGCCAGGAGAGCAAACAGGGGTCAGGCAGGGGAATCAGCTCAGCTGAAAGCAGCCAGCTGGAGGAAAGCCATTCCTTTTCTCCACCTTAGCCAACAGCTTAGTTCTTCTAGGGCTCGATTCAAGCACTGGATTAGGAGAATGGTGGAATTGCAAATCCTGTGAGTCCCAAGTCCAAGGCAGAGGAAGGAGGAACAAGCTGGGTTGTTCTCATGGTCACCACCAGCATTTGTCAGGGTGTGCAGGAGCTGTGGGACAGGCTGTACAGAGCTTGGTTTTGGTACACTCTGGTCACAGCCAGACAGCATTCCATCCATACAGAAAAGTTTGGGACTCTGAGCAGGATGTGCTGGATCACTACTCCACTACTTACCCTCTAATCTTTGGTGTAGAAATAACTGAGGTCAGTCTTGCAGTCAGCCTCACAGCAGCAGCATGGTGAGCCAGGCTGGGTTCTGTCTCCCCTCTCTCTCAGTATTTTTCTACCTAGAAACTCAAACCTAAACCCACACAGCATTTCCAGGTGAACCTCACATCCCTTAGACCATGGCTACCATCTCACACAGACTCCAGATGGGAGAAGGAACAGTTTTCCCTTCAAAACCTGTTCTTGGAGTAGGTGTAGCCCTGCCTGCATTCTGGCAGCAGCCTGGCCCTCTCACAAAAGCCAACCCTACAGCAGGTCCAGCCATTGCCATCACAGGGCCATGGGGGTGCTGTTAAAGCACTTTGTTATCACATTCCTGCAGAGGTCCAGTTCCTGCCTGTTTCCAAGGTGGGTGAAGGCTGGAGAGGGAAGGATTGGATGAGTTTGGATGGTGCTGCCACCATCCTCCAAATCCATGCAGACTAAACTTTTTGAGGCTGGAGAATCAGAGCCTGAAAAGATGAAAGCCCAGCAATATTGACAGCCTGGGATAGCTCATCAGGAAAGGTATTTCTGTCCTTCAGCAGAGATGCTTTCAGCTCCCCTCCTCTCAGCTGGCAGCCCACAAAGACAGGTTTAGTTCTGGGGATTTGCTGCCACTGCCCAGGTCTGGAAGAGCAGCCCTCCTCCCTCCCCTCATGTTTGCACACCAGGGAAGAAAGAGACAAGCAGGCCAGGATGGCAATGTACAGCATGCCAGCCCCTGTGGTCAGCATGTCCCCACAGCCCAGTTTGTCCTCCCCTCTGGGTGAGCACAGGGGGTAGAGAGGTGGCAGAGCCTCCATCAGCCTTTCACTGGTGACACCACAGATGTGCCACCATGTCACCATTGCCATGGCCCAGTTGTGGCAGAACCAGCTCTGCCTCTTCCTCTCCCCCATCTGCTGGCCAGGCTGGGACCCCACAGACTTTGGGATGTGTGTGATGCTAAAGCAGCAAGGGGAGAATTGCATTTACCTGAGAGCAGGAGTGAGTTTGACACCTAAACAAAGTCGGTGAAAAACCCCTTGGTGTCACTGCTCCCTCGGGATGTGCAGCTGCCCTGCCCTGATCCTCTCTAATATCATCCTAATCATTAAGAAGCTATGAACCAGCATTAGCCCTTTTACGCTAAAGAAAGAGGACTTCCCCCCCCTCCTTAATGAGCAATCCCTGCAAGGATTACCCCATCACAGGCACACCAGCTCCAGAGAGGGACAATCAGTGCTCCCAGGACAGCCATACCCACAGTATTCCCCAATCACACTGGGATGCTGAGATTTGCTCCAGTAATTCTTTATTGGGTGAAAGCATCTGCAGGCTCGGGGTGTCCCAGCACTCGCACACACACGGTCCCCACAGGGAGCCCCTCGGGCGCTGGGGCCACCCCAGCACATCCTTGCCCGGAGAGTCCCACTGCCACCTCGTGGGAAAGGGATGCATCACCTCTGCTCCGCAAACCTCCGGCCAAACCCCCGCTCCTGCTGGGCTACAGCGCCTGTAGGATCCCCCAGGAGCTGCCGTGCAGGGAGGAGGTCGCACAGACCAGAAGCAACATGAATGAATCTGATCTTTCCATGGCTGTCTCCATCCCTGCTCCCCAGGCTGATGGGAACAGAGGGTGCACCCAGGGCAGGGTGCATTAAGGGAAGAGTGGAAAGGCTCCCTGCAACAGCCCAGAACCTGCTCCTGCACTCTGCTCTCACCAAGGTTACCCACAACACCCCTTGAGGGCACTGGATGTCCAGGGATGGAGCTCAGGAACTGAAATATTGGTCCCAAGCAGAAGAATCAGGGGTGAGACAAATCCATGTATTCCCTTGTGCTCCCAAGTTAGCACCTGGTTAATAAAATAATGGTTCTGTTCATTTTCATCAGGATAGGCCACAGACAATGAAAACACTGCTCCACTGAGCAGTCAGAGAAATAAGGAGGCTACAAATCTCCCCCACAGAGGGAATGAAGCAGTGAGCAGCCTCTCATGGCTTTGAGAAATCAGCCTACAGCAACTTCCAAAAGAGGTCTGGAAACAAATCACTATTGCTGAAACTGCTGTGGGTGGAGAACATCCCACACCACACAGAGAGGTTCTGCTCTCTGCTCCCCCTGCCATGGAGCCTCCAGTTTGCACTGGTGTGATGAGAGGGGAACCATCAACCCCTCTGGCCCTGCAGCATCTCCCTCCCTGCATCTCTGACCTGCCCAAAGAGCCACAGCACAAGCAGAGAGGAGGAAGGGAGGGACAATGGCCCTTCCACAGCCCTGGAGCAGCCCTGGGACAGGCATGGGACACTGTGGGGTGCCATACAGGCCCATGCTCCTGCTTTCAGGACTGTTCTGACCCAGGCACTGGGTGGCAAGCCTGAGCTCTGCCCTCCTGAGCTACCAGCAAGGCTGAACCAGCTCTGACCCAGAGAAGGAAAACAGTATTAAAAGTCCACGTGGTATCCCCGGGCCCCACACCAGGGCCAGGGGGGATTCACACTGTCCTTTGGCCAGCAAACCTGCAGTCTCCATGCCAGGGAGCACAGGAGCCTCTCACAGCCCAGGAGCTCCAGGAAAGCAGCACTCAGGAAGCACCACACCTTTGACAGGCCCTTTGGGGCCTCTTACAGTCCTGCACAGCTCCAAGAACACAGCACTGAGGAAGGACCACACCTCTGATGGGTCTCTCTGGGCCACTGGGAAAAGGAACATCAAGCTCCTGAGCTTTATTCTTGTTTTTTCTGCTTCCATATTTTGGACAGGCGGAACTTGTTCTTCTTCCTCTCTGGCTCGTGGCTCTCAAGAGATCCATCTGCAGGAGAGGGAGCAGACACAGAGCAGGCTGAGACCCACAGCCCCAGTGAGCCCCAGTGCTGCCCTGGAAGAGGAGAAAAGGCCCTTACCCAACCTCTGTATCATGTCTGCCAACATCTGGTCTTCCTCTTTCTCTCTGCAATGGAACAGCATGGCATTAGGAAACCTTCCTGTGCTCATGACAAGCTGGTAGATACCAAAGCCCATGAAAATACTGCTCTTATTCCCCAGTAAGAAATGACCAACCTCCACAGCACACCCTGAGAAGCTGCAGGAAAAAACCCAGCAGTGAGAGTCTTGGACATGAGCAAATTCCATCTGGTTCCCTTGAAAGCAAAGGCCTGTGTGGGGATTTCCAGACCTTCTCCCAGCTGGCAGATGAATCATCAGAGTTCATGGAGTGGTGAGACACCAGCACACCCCAGGAGATGAGTGAAGCTGAGACACAGCAGCCTGGGGTGCTACAGAGGAGCTCACTGCCATCAGGGACAGGCACACTGCTGTCACCACCTTGTCCTGGCAGCACCAGAATCCACAAGCAGGAGCTGCTGCTCTGAGGTCAACAAATGGAGGCTGTTCTCAGCATCAGGAGGCACAAATCCAGCTACTTGACAGTTTTCCTTTGAACTTGGGAAGGATCCAGCTTTTGGCTACAGTTGTTCTTCCACTTGCTGCAGCAGACATTCCTGACTTCATGTTCCCAGATTGCTCCTGCATCTCCCATACTGCCTGCAGCCTCCCCATCTCCTCCCCTCCCCTGCATTCCACATCTCCCAGCCCAGTTCTCACAGCAGCTTTAGCATGAGAGAGAACAGGGCTGTGGTCCTGACCTTTTCCCAACAGCTGCCAAGGATGCAAAGACAGCAGCATTCAGGACAAGATGTTGATGACAGGTGACCACCCACCTCCCCTGGAGCAGAAGTCTGGACTACAGCCACCCATCCACCCCTACAGCCTGGGCAGCAGTGGAAATACAGCAGGGCTGGCTCTGAGCAGCCTCACCTGAGCCTGTCCTCATCCAGGCAATCCACAATATTATTGCGGTCATTGACCGTGTTCAGGTACGACTCCAGCAGCTCCTTCTCCTGCTCCTTCTCCCTGGGAGTCTTCAGTTCCTCTGCACAAGACAAGGGAAGCCCATCTCACAGCTACAGGCAGTGCCTCCCCACTGTGGCTCCTGCCTCCATCCCAGTTTTACAATCCTCACACTCAGGGGCACATCCTACATCCCCTCACCAAGCAGAGGTGGGCTGGGTCTCACAGGGAGTCTGCCCAGGGACACCCACAGTGCAGTGCCTTCAGCTCTGCAGGACATCCCAGGGCTGGCACACAGGTGGAGGCTCCCAGCAGGACTCCCAGTCCTTACCAGGTTTGCTCATGAGCCTTCGCAGCTCCATCTCAATGTTCCACTGCTGCTCCTCCAGGTTCTGCTGCTTCATCCTGGAAGGAATGACAGAAGTGATGGGTTACTGCCCTGCCATGCCCCAGGGCTGGACCCTTCTCCTGTCATGATAAAGCCTCATCTCTGTGCTACCCACCACCTGGTCAGGGGCTGCTGGCTCAGGGGAAATCTTCCTCCACCACATTTCTGATGTTTCCCTCCTCACGAGCTCTTCACAGACCCTGGGTGCCCAAAGCCCACCAGCTAATGCACCAGCATGCTGGCAGCTCTCCCAGAGACACCGTCAACCCTTCTCATCCCACCAACTGGCACAGGATTGTTTTGGGCTGCCACACTCCCTGTCCTTCACTGCCCACAGGAAGTGCACAAGCAGAGAGCAGAATTTCTGATTTACTCACTTGTACATCAGCTCTGATTCCTGTCTGAGCAGCAGCTGCTTCTCATGGATCAGTTTGAACCAATCCACCATAAGGGCATCCTCAGACTCATCTACAGAGGAGACAAAGGGCAAGAAGCTGCATCAGTTCAGCACCCTGGCTCAAACACACAATCTCTTGAGGGAGAGCCTAGGCAACCTCAAGTGAAAAAACGGGAAAAAACCCAACAGTTAGAGTCTTAGACATGAGCAAATTCCATCTGGTTCCCTTGAAAGCAAGGGCCTATGTAGGGATTTCCAGACCCCAAGTGAAAACAGGCAATCTTTGGAGCCCCAAGGGATGCAGGTCACTCCTTGTGGATTCAAGGAAGCTACTTATGGATCCTCTGCTACAGGACTCCCAAAACTCTGATCCTCAGCCAAATTAACACAAGACCTTGCTCAAAAAATATTTATATTAATTTTGTAATATATTATATTTTGTAATATATTATAAAATATATTACAAAACAGCCAGAGAAGGTTCAAAATTCCCCAGGCTTTATCTTTGTATACCAGGTACCCCTGGCAACCTGGTGACTCACACGCAGCCCGAGTTCCTAAAAATGGAGCCCAGAGTGCCCAGGGGTGGGACCTGAGCCCCACAGCTCCCCAGCAGGGCAGAGCTGGCACCAGAGCTCCTCACCTCCCTCACAGGCACGCAGCTGCTTCTCCAGATCCACTCCCTTCAATTCCAGCTCGTCCAGCTGCTTCTCGATGGCACAAACCTTCTCCTGGATCTTCTCCTCAGGGAGGTAGTCTGGGTGCAGCTAGGGAATAAAAATGTAGGGCCAAATGCAGCTCAGGAGCCCTGAGACTGCCTGGTGAGGTCACCACAGAGATGGGAAAGGGCATAAGGAGCCCAGGTACAGAGCCACATCCCGAGAGGGCCAGGCCAGCAGAGGGGCAGAGCTGCTCACACCAGAGCAGGGGCCACTGCAGGGCTGTGACACATCTGCTGTCAGTGGCCACTGCAGGGCTGTGACACATCTGCTGTCAGTGGTAACTCCCCCACACCTGCCAGCAATTCTCCCTCCTTCTGTGGGGAATGCAATGTCTGCCATAGTTTTGTTTGACTCTGTCTGATTCCAGCTTTGATTGTCTCCTTGCATGGAAGATAACCAGCAGCTTCTCCACCTTGCTCTGCTCCAGAGCCTTTCACCCTTTCCCTGGGTATCCCAACAAACCCTCCCAATAAGACAAACTTAGATATATCTGGACAAGCACTCCAGAAGGGTATTTAACCACCCCACCCATCTCCTCTTCCACCTGATTTCCAGCCATACCTTGGTTGGGGACACCACTTGAGGCTTTCCTTCGCTTTTTGGAACAGGGAGTTTAACTACAAGAGAAAAAAAATCACAACAACCTTTAAATGATTTTATGGCGTGGGACAGTGCCTGTCCCAGAGCACCAGAGCACAACAGGTCCCAGCTATCCAACAGAGGTCACGGATGATACACATGCATCCACATGCCTGGCCAAAGTAAGAGACATCTCACAGCCTGATTTACTCCTTGTGGCTTGTCCCTCAGGGTTTCAACCCCAGGGTATAGGCAGTCACCTAATTCAGGTGTGACTTTGGAACTTCCACCCAAGAATACTGACTTGCATGTTCATTCACTATCTTAAAACCCAAAGATATTTGTTGTGGCAAAACCTGTTCCTTATTAAGGTTCCAAAGGGCAGCACAGAAAGACAGGGTTACTGTCACAGCAAACACCAAGACACACTAAAAATGTCCCCCTAGTGCTCTTTTACAAAGGAGTATCAGTAAATACTGATGAAACAAAGATGGTCTAGGGGACCTCAGGAAACTAAGGTTCAATTCCTCCCACAAAACACTTCCTAGGTGAGAAGTCCCCTAGGCCCCACTACACAGCATTATTCAGGCTCTGGACACCTATTAAAATCAATCCTTAAGCAATGTGTATTTGTTCCACCGTGCCTCAGCTTCCTCTGCCCAACTGTGCTGCAAGGATAACTACAGAAGAGTGTGAGGTATTTGGATCCCCAAGGGGTTGGGCTGGATAATTACCACAGAGAGGGAACAGAGGCGTGAGTGGATGATGAGATAAGGGAGGAAAACTCTGCTATCAAAAGAACAGGGCTGTAACAAAGGCAGCAGCGATGCAGGCTCAGCACACACAAGCAGAAAGGCAGGACAGACAGACATGGGGAGCCTCCTGAGAGTCTCTGGAGATTGAGGAAGAGCTCAAGGACAGCTCTCCAGCTGCCCATTGTGCTTTCTAGGAGTGCAAAAGGAGAAGATGCTGGATGTGTCTGTGTTGTTCCTGCACTGCTGGGCTCTGTCAGGGATCCCTTCCCTCTGGATGCTGCTGTTTGCTGCCTGTGCACTGCCTGCAACCCACACTTCTCTTAAAGATTCCTCCAAGAGGAGCTTGTCCTGCCTCGAGCTGCCTGCCCAAACAACATTTCCCTCTCCCAGCTCAGTCCTGCATCCCTGGGCTCCTCCCAGGTGGGCTCTGCAGCACCTCCAAGCACGGCAGAGAGCTGCAGCCCTGATGGAGAGAAGGCCAGGGTCACTGCAGGGGGAGAGCCTGTAAAGTGACACCCTGTGACCAGCTCAGGATCTGATATCCCCTGATACCCTCGGGTTGTGGCCTGACAGACACAGGATGGGCTGGCTGCTTGCCAGCAAGCTGGAAGTAGGACAGCTGGCAGGAAAAGCCTGGAGCCTCCTTTCTCAGCAGAAAACATCACCTACCACCAAAGAAAATGATCTACAGAAATGCTCACCAGCTCAACACCAGCCCAGGACTGAGGGCAGCAACAGCAGCTGACTGTTCTCAGCTCTGAGTGATGGGGTAAAATCTACAGAGAGGAAGGAGCAAGAGTTCTGTCCCTATCCCACAGCCTGCCCAGTGCAGCAGCAGGAACCAGCCTTTCAGCTGGGGAAAAGTGGGGGGACACTGCCAGGAACATTTCCCAATGGCCCTGCCCCATGGCAATCATTAACCTTTAGGAAGACAGATATGAACCCAGCCTCCCTTATCTCACTCACTTTTGGGAGAGACCGGAGCTGAACCCTGAGGCTGAGGCTGAGGGAAGAGGAGCTGGGAAGTTTTGGGAAAATGCTGGCAAAGGAAGCACAGCAAACTTTTTAAAAAGACACACAACTGGAGACTGAATGTTTGGTAGCTGTCAAAGGTGCTGGCTAATACTGGAACCAGCTGACAAAAAATGAAGCATGAGGCCATGGAGCCAACCAGGATCCATCCTGCTTGCCCAAGACAAACTTCAGGGGCAGGCCTGAGCCCTGCTGTGTGAAGCTTCTACTCCAGACAGGTAAGACACAGCAAGATGGGGCAAGGAAAAGGGAGACAAAGAAGCTGAGCAAACAGGACAGCAGCAAACATCAGGTTAGCTCCTGAAAATTTCCTCAGCATTGTGGAGGGATGTGTCAGAGCAAGGATAACTTGGAGGAGAGGTACACAGTAAAGCTATGGTTGAACAAACAGGAGTAAGAAACTGGATTAAGAGTAGGAAAAAACTGGTCAGGACATCTTTGAATATCAAAGAAACAGCAGCCTTGGCTCCTGCTCCTGTGGGTCCTGCCAGCTGGAGTCTCTGGATGACAGTTCTCTGCATTCCTTTTATTTCCTAAAGCCACTCAGCTGAAGAGGAACAGAGACATCAACCAGATCCCAGTTCCCCAAATTAGGAGATGGTCCTCTTCATAGCACTTCATAAGTCCAAAGAATGACAGGGCAGTGACCTTGAAAAATTCCTATTTCAATTTCTTCCTTTCCCACTGAATTCTCTGGCCTTGCTGCCTCCTGCTCAGGCCAAGCTGGCCAATAAAAATCAATTACACAGACTCTGCCCCCATGACAGCAGCCACAGGGTTAGGCACAGAAAACTCTGGGACACATAACCCCCCCTGACCACTCAGGCTGTTCCCTGACAGTGCAGGGGAGAGGGTGACTTTGGCAGGCAGAAGAGATCTTACATGTAGCAGTGCTTGTTTTCAACTGGTTGCCATCTTCCTCTTTCTTGGCAGACCCTCCAGGATCTTTCCAATCTTGCTTTGCATTCTGACAGCTCCTGATAAGATCTGAGCTGGGAATCAACAACTTCTTCGTGAATCCACCAGATGAAGCTGGATTAAGAAGCAAAGAGCAGTTTTGGGTAAGAAATTTCAACCCTTATCTCATAAAAATCCCTTTAACGCCAAATGTCTCTGGCAGTCACCACTACCAAACTCCATTTCTAGTCCTAATTCTCCTCTCTTGATGATAATGAAGGGCATAAACCCAAAGTAAACAGGGAAAAAACACTCATTACAAGGTCAGAGTAAGAGGAGAATAAACATTTGGGAGGAGAATAAACAGCTGGGAACCACCACTAAGATTTCTCAACATTATACAATCATGCAAGAGAGGGTAAGTGGAATCTTGCACGCTGTCTAGCAGAAAAGGGAACCCTATGGATACTGAGTCCTTCTCCTTGGGGAAGGATAGGAAGCCATCCATCAAAAATAAAGGCACCACAAGGCTAAAGCAGGTGCAGAGAGCATAGATCCCTGAAAGCAAAGGCACATTCTCCACCAACACATCCTTGCAGTACAATGCCTGTCCCTTTCCTGATCAGCAAAACGAAGGCAAAGCTTTTATCCTTCATACCAGAGTCCTGCTTTGCTGGTGGGACAACTAATGGGCTTGGCTTTGGCTCCTTCTGTGCTGGGCTCCCTGCTCCCACCTGGCAGTTATCAGCAGGTTTCTTAGAGCCATCTTGGTCCCTGTAAAGAAAAAAGACAAAGTTAGGAAAAATCCCTCATGCAGAATGGTCCATAGGAAAAGTTCTGGCCATCCTGGTGTGGATCTGGTGTGGAAACCCACCAGCTGCAAAGACACTCACTTGTTGGCCACAGGCTTCAACCGAGATCTCCACCCTTCTGGGCTCTCAGACTTGTTGTCAGCAACATTTGTGCTTCCTGAAGAAAAGAACATAGCAAGGGAAATAAAAATACACAAGAACAAAAGCATCCAATAAAAAGAAACAAGCCAGATTTGAGTCTCAGGAGAATCCTAGGAGATAAGGCATTCACTGGGGCAGGTACTATGATGTTATTGCAGCAAACCAGCACCAGCTCAACAAGTTTAACATGGGCAGATTCAGATACAATAGGTAGTAAGTAATCTAAGTGGCATTTTGTCACTTTAAGATCAATCACAGTTACAGAAATTCAGCTGCAGAGTACGTGAACAGGCACATTCAACAGCAATACAACACAAACAGCTTAGATCTCAGAGACCAAAGGCTGGGGCAGGAAGAGACAAACAAGCCCCACAAAGTCACAGCTAACTGCAAACAGAGAGTTTTTCTGGTGACCTGAAAGTGCCTGGGACACTGGGAACCCCCAGATATCATCCCCTGGCCTACTGCTAAGTCACCATGATAGGAGCTTGGTACAAAACAGACAAGGAGGCTGGGTGACTTGCAACTGCAATCAAAAAACCATCCCAAAGCTCTGGCAAGGTCTCCCACCTGGGAAACCCTAAGCCTTTGAAAGCCACCATGATCCCAATGCTTGATGACAGCAAGTACAACTTCAAATACCTGGAGATCCTCAGAGCAGTAGAACTCCCCATGCTAGAGGGAGCAGTTGCACAGGGATAGTGCACACAGGGAGAAAACACAGCTCAGAAAACACTCACAGACACAAAGGACAGAGTCATGAACACATTTGCTGCACTGGTCCAAGAGGAAGGCATAAAGCTGGAGTGCTGTGTCCAGGCAGAGCTGTGTGAATCATTCATCCTCACCTTTGATGCCTTTTGGCTCTGGCTTGTGCAAAGGCTCAGCAGGTTTGCTGGCAGCCTGGCTCTTGGGCACAGGGTCTGTGATCTTTTCCTGCTTTGGTGCTGGGCACCCTGTTTTGCTGGACTGTGGTTTTGGAGCTGGACTCTGATAACTGGGGGGAGAAAATTTGCCACTGCAAAAAAGAACAACTTAATGAGTTTTTTTGAAAGGATGGACCTTTTTATTTGCTTCTGTTCCAATGATTTCTATGTGTCCCTCTATATGCCTTTAAAACTGAGCCACAAGACAGTCAGGACAAAGCAAAGAAAGGTGCAGGGGCTTCTCAAATTATTCCAAGGAACATCTTGGCAGTAAAAAGGGAAAGAGAAACAATGCTTACCTGCCAGGGGCTGAGGAGCCAGTGGAACTGAGTCCTCCTGGCCTGCTTGGAGCAGTGCCTGTTGCAGACAGAGCCTGTATAATATGGTTACGTGCCTGATCCTTCCCTGCAGTCGCCCGACTGACCTCAGCAGTGCTTCTGGCAGGGGCAGCTCTATCAGGGCCCTGAGGAGACTGAACTTGCTTTTGAGTCTCAGGAGATTTATTGCTGGAGGACTCCAAAGAGCGAAAAAAGTTTTCTCGTGCTTGCTGTGTTTTTGTTGTGGAGGATGTCCAAGGAGGCTTTGCTGGGCTGCCTTCATGGGGATCTGATTTATTCCCCAACCAGGCACCTTTGCAGTCATCTGATTTATTTACAGCTGAGGAGGACCATGGAGTATTTACACTTTTGAAGCCAGAGCTTCCAGAAGATGAAACAGATGGCTTGGTTGAATTAGTGAGGCCTTCCTGGCTGGGTTTCTTCAACACCTGCTCTGGTTTCTTGGGTTCTGCTGCTTTCTGGAACGCCCTGGCAGCAGCAGGGGCTGGGGCACTGTCAGGCTGTTTACCAGTACTGTGGAGACCAGAGATCTGGACATTGTCTGGCTGCTGGTGGCTGGTGCAGATGAACGTACCGGGCTCGGGCCCAGCTTTGTAGCTTCCAGGAAGAAGCAAGTTCCAACACTGCCTGCACCTGTGGATACAAAAATCTCAGGAAACATCCTCCAGAGTGCTGGGAGACACACAGCTGGGAGTGCAGGCACGACTCCACCACCCACAGGAGGGTGAAGGCACCACACTGGCAGTGAGCAGACCCTGTGTGCACACTCCTCAGGCACCAGAACAAGAGCTGTTCATAGCACAGCCTGAAGCAGGAAAGGTGTGGATGAAAACAAACCAGTGAAGACAGTTTCCCTTACACACGTCAAGAGCAAGCTCAGACTGCCTCCACTCTGAGTAAAATGAGCCACACCACTCTCTCCAGCCCCAAAGAACCAGGCTGGCCCTCTGTGAGCCCCAGGGCTGTGCCCCTGCCTTGAAGAGCTGCTGTACCTGAAGCAGTTCCTGTGGTAGAGCTTCCCATCGACCAGGTAGCGCTGCACCAGGTGCACGTGCTTCCCACAGACCCCACAGCTGCTGCTGGGCACATTCCCACTCTCTGCCAGGACCCTTTTCTGTGGGGAGAAGCAGAGGGTGAGCAGACGAGAGCATGGCACTGGGCACAGCTACAAATCTCCCAAGAAGGTGAGTGTTTGACCTGCACAGCCAGGACAGAGAAGTGACACCCAGGAAATTCCCTCTCCCTCTAATCTCTTGGTCATAGAAGTGGAACAGCCCTTGGAAGGACAGAGCATGGGGAATATGCTCCCACAAAACCAGAGGACCACGGTGTCCTGTCTGCCTATAGGCAAAGGTCTCTGATTTAAATGAGCTGGGAAAGGGCTTCTACCCTGTTTTCATCTCTACTCTGTTTTGAAGCCATATCCAATAATTGGATCAATGTTTTCTAGCAAAAATACTACAACATCCTGTAAAAACTTCCATTCCCAATATCTAGGAACAGCATATCCATGTCCTAAGACACCCACATCCTGTTCAGGAAGTATCCAGGCTGACTGATGGTTTTCCAGTGACTCCTACCTCCATCTATGCCAGAATTAAATCACTCATAGTGAACAGAAAATTTAGGGACTAAATCCTTACCAGCAGGAGCTCTAAACCAGCCCAGTACTCCCCATCTCACTGGGCACATTTAGGGTATAAGGAACACCCAAACCCACATTTCTTACTGTGGTAACTGGGGAGGTTTCCTTTGGCTTGGCTCTGGCTGGTGGGTGGGCAGGAGGCAATTTTGGTGGCACTGGCTTGGGAGGCTCTGGAGCAGTTTTCTTTCCAGGATGCTGCTCTGGAGACTCAGAGGAAGGACGCTTGATTCCAGCCATGCCTCCAACTGGAAGAATGGAAGAACGGAATATTTTTAAGGAAACATAAGGAAAACTCATTGGTTTAGGAATATTTTATAAAGTAAGAATATTCAGAGGTGCCATGAAAAGCACACAAGGAGACACAGACTTCCTTCATGAGCAGTTCTGTACTGGACTGAGGGGCAAGAGGCAACAAGTGATTTGTAACAACATTCTGAAACTGCTGATTTTTCTCTTCTCAGGGAATTTAATGAAGAGAAATGCAAAAGTGAAGAAATGCAAATCATCATCTACTGCTGGTGAGAACAAGACCTTGGGTTTTCAGTTCCAGCCCATGGTTTGGCTGGAACTGATCCCAGCTGGAACAGGCAGAGGAGTCATGGCTAAGGAGATGAAGGGTCTGCAAACAGAGGGTTTGCTTCATTCAAGTTGTTGTGCTCCAGACTTCCTACAGAGCCTGAACATTCACTGCTGCAAGTGTCCACCCCACACCCCAGCTGGGACTCCCACAGAGCAAACAGCCTTGTTGAATGTGGAAATGACCACTAAAAATGGGTAATTCTGCAAAGACTTGGAGGTGCCACAGAGGTGCTGATGTGGAAACCAAGAGCTGCTACAAGAAGCCTGAAAATGCTCAATTCTCTTTTCTTTGCAGATGGAATAGAACCCCTCAAAATTCACTACAAGTGGAGAAAAGAGAATCTCCAGCACACTTCAGTCAAGCAGGGAATGGTGCTCTGTGCCCTGGGAAGTGCAGGGAACCTTCCCCGGGAAATAAGGCTTTGTGCAAAGTTTTTACAGACACAAACCCCAAGTGTCTCATGGGGATGTTATTCTTGCACCACTTCCTATTCTGAATGAGATGTCTCGGTGTTCCTTGTGGGATATTTGAGCCACAGCTCCACTTTCCAAGTGACACTTCAATGGCCACTCATCTGAAAAGAGATTATACCCTGCTCAGTAAACACACAAAGGGCAGGGAGCAGAGAGGGAGCCCAGTTCCCAGCAGTCTGCCCTCAAGAAAGCCAAGTCTCCAAATAAACACCCAGCACTCCCAGTGCAGGGAGCAGGGCATAGTTAAACATCACACAGCTCGGGCTCAGACCGCCCCTCACTCCCCTTGTGCCACTCACTGAATTCCCAAAGCCCAGCACAAAGATGGGTGGCTTCAACTCTGCTCATCCACAAGAGCATGGCCTCACTAATGCCTTGTCTGCTCTCCCTGCCTGCCCTCCTGTGTCCTGCTTGTTTCAGGAACCCATCTGAAGGGCACGGCTGGGCGTCCGCGACTCCGCTCCGTGTCAGAGGGCACATTCCTCATTTTCAGACATTCCCATTCACCCCAGCAACAGGAATGCAACCAAAGTGTTTTGAGGGACACTTGTGGGAGTATAAAAATGTGCTGTGCTTGATGATGTTGCAGATAAATGCAGGGAGGAGGGGGCAAAGACCCCAGCCTGACCCAGATTCTCACCACTTGGCATGAACATGACAGAATTTGTTTGATTTCAATGAGAACAGTTTTAAAATAAGAAATAAAAAATGAAGAAAGGGAGAGAAGAAGTTGTGGAAGGAGAGAAAAAGCATGCTTCAATGTGTAAAGAGGTGGAGAAGTAGGAAGAGTTTAAGCATTAAAGGCAGCTCTGAGTGAATTGTGCTTTCTTTCCAAGATGTAGGACATTTTCAATACATATCTCTCCATTTACATTCACCTTAACCACTTAAGTCATTCATGTCCCACTTTAGAAAGTTTCCTCTGGAGGAACCTGTAAAATTGGTTTATTATATTACTTCATTTTGTGTGAGCTTAAAGCCAAATATAAACCAAGACTACAAAAATGTTCCTGTGAGCCCAGCTAAATTCTCCAGTACATGAATATAATGCCTTGGCAGCTCTGTTTTATGTTTGACAGAATTTCTATCACAATTATGTCAGTTAGTGTGATAATTTTCTTCTCCTTCCTTCCATCAGTGCTGCTGTGCTGTACAAGCCCTACCACTGATGCTGTCACATTGGCACAGCCTCACAGACAAGCTCAGCCTTGTTCTGCTCCATGCTCTCACCAGCCCTCAGGCATGGCAAAGACTGGAACAGGGGTGGAGGTGCTCAGGAATGGAAAGCTGAGGTGGGGACCATGGAGAGGAACCTTCAGTGCTCCTCTCTGGCTGGACCACATGAAATTTTAGACTGTATTTTAAATTTTAAGGTAGAGTTTCAAAGACAAGACATGGCCCTGTACCCTTCCAAAAGCAGTGGTGCAACTGTAGGCTGGTGGGCAAAGAGTTCAGATCCCCCCAGTGAAACAGTTCTGGTACCAAGAAGGCCTCTGTGCAGTTTATTTTGCTTTTTCCAAGCTTGTCAGGAGGAAATGCAGCCCTGAAGCAGCCTTGAAATGAAGCCCTGATGCTTCCCAGCCCTCCAGGGAATATTGTACTTACTAGGAGACCGTCCATGGAAGTAGTTATAATACTGGGAAACGTAGGTGAGGATGCTCAGCCTGTCTGGTACCTTCAGAGCAACCATATCCTCTGCATCCAGCAAGGCTGGGATCCCCAGCTCCTCCTCTGCCACCCGAAATGCCTGCAGAAAGGGAAAAATAAAATAAAAATAAAAATAGAGGGGTCTTATCCATGGCAGGCAGCAGAGCTGCTCCTCATCATAAGTAAGAAAAGTGCACTGCAAACAGCCCCACTCAAATAAAAATAACTCAACTGGGGAACAGCTGCACCAGTTTAACTCCTACATCATAGGAACCAACGGAGTCATGGCTTCCAGCCACTGCCTTGAGAAACCCAGGCAAGGAGCCAAAAATCTGGCCTGGCAAGCTGGCCATAGCTCAGTGCTCAGTAACTCACCTGGGCTTGCCTTGCTCTTCCTGCAGCCTGCCTGTGTGTGTGAGTGCACAGCTGCAGAGAGCCAGGCTGGCAGAAGGGGATGTGCCAGGCCAGGCTGGCAGAGCTGCTTCCAGGCTCCCAGCCCAACCTGAGCTCTCCCCAATTAACGGTGGGCTGGTAGGTGCTTGCAGGCAGCTTTCATCTCTGAGCACTGGGCTGAAGTTTCCAGCCTCCTACTGCCTGCTCTTCTCCATCTGAAAATTGGGCTGCAGGAGAGACCCCGCTCTCCCAGAGCAGAAAGGGGGAAAAGAGGTGTAATGCAGAAAAATTCGTGATACAGAGCTGCCTTCCAATTTAACTGTTTCCATGCTGCCTAACGTGTATTTGGGGTAGATTTTCCTCTTTCTGGTGTCCTCTGCTTTGAAACTGCAGAGGACACAAGGAAGAGGTGTTAAAGGAGGCAAAAGCTATTTTCTCTTGCCTCTGAAAAAAGCCTTTAATAGAATACAAAAAAACTGCAACACCCCAGCTCAGTTTAAGGCTTCCACTAAGAACCTTCTCCAGCCTTGTTCCTTCCCAACTTATGGGAAAAAATCCTTTTTCTCCCTCTTTGGAGCATCCCTGTTGAAATGCCAATACAGCAAAGGAAAACAGCACTTGTAGGACCAGAGGCACAAGGAAAGCTACTGCTAAAGTCCACAGTGAAAGGGTTAAAAAAAAAAAAACCTTGAATATATTAAACCCCTCCGCATCTGACCTCTGGCACGGACACACACAGTGTTGGTGTACAAGCCAACCATTCCTGCTTAGAAGAAACAAACAGCCACTATTTTTCAGCAAGATAATTACCATTTTTTTCCATTGGGTATCCCAGTAAAAATGCAACAGAGCTGACATTAAAAACGCTTTCAGCCAGTTACCACCGGCTGTGTCACCCAGCTGCCAGCCCAGCCTGCCACTTTCCTGTCGTGTAAACTGGTACTGAATGCATTCCTTGGAGTGCTCCCCACTGCACAACTGGTCTGACCAGTCGAGTTTTCTTGCTGGACATTGCTGGTGTGAGGTTTAGTGGGGACACAGGTGATGCCACCTCCTGCCATGGGTGACAGCGGGCACGGAACACGAACGAGGGGCTGCTGGACGACAGAGAGGAGGATGCTCTGTGCTCCCACCTGCTTTGGGCAGAGCTAAATGCAGAGAGCACCATCAGGACGTGGTGTCCCCTGTGTCTGCAGCATCCTTGCGTTCCTGGGAGCTGCTCTTCCCTGGAGACCCAACAGGATCAGCACCTAAAGGACCCAGTCACCTCCTGCTCTGCCTGCCTGCCCAGGCTGCCCTTTGAAGGACCAAGGTCACAGACATCGTGTATGAAAAATCCTGTCTTTAGGATTTTTCCTCCTGAGAAGCTGAGAGGCTTCAAGAACAAAATGTAAACAATGGTTATCTGCTGCTGTGGAATGCAACAAGTAGATTTTTGATTAGCCCATGTTGGATGTTTCTAATTAATGGCCAATCACAGCTCAGCTGGCTCGGACAGAGAGCCAAGCCACAAACCTTTGTTATTATTCCTTCCTATTCTATTCTTAGCTAGCCTTCTGATGAAACCTTTCTTCTATTCTTTAGTATAGTTTTAATGTAATATATATCATAAAAGAATAAATCAAGCCTTCTGAAACCTGGAGTCGGATCCTCGTCTCTTCCCTCATCCTCCTGTGAGCACCATCACAGACCAACATGTTGGTTTTGCATCATGGTTTTCATCTGTGCAGCTCCAAGGGCTTTCCAGGGAAGGAAAGTGGCACTGCTGCCATGTCCATGCAAAATGGGAAAGTGATAGGCTTGAGGCCACCTGAGCTGGCGTGGCACAGGCTCCACCTGCTACACCACACCACCCTCCACCAGCACTGACTCCAGGCCTCTAGAAACTTTCCTTCTCTTTATATATTTTTGAAATCTCTAACAAAAAA
This sequence comes from Zonotrichia albicollis, assembly GCF_047830755.1. Classification (NCBI taxonomy): domain Eukaryota; kingdom Metazoa; phylum Chordata; class Aves; order Passeriformes; family Passerellidae; genus Zonotrichia; species Zonotrichia albicollis. Next base: position 5,218,233 of record NC_133834.1, on the reverse strand, counting down.
AAGTGCCACCAACTGAAATTTTTCTAGGGTTTGGGGTTGGTCTTGTGGCACATGAGAAGTGACACATTCTTCCTTGACAGATGACCTTATATGGCCAACTGCAGCTCAAACAAGGCTTTTTTACATGCACAATACAGCCCTTGAAAATAAGCCTCTGATGAGTAAGGCATCAAGGAGGGTCTGGAAAATAGCAGAGCAATAATTTGGAGAGAAATCAGCAAATCATTGTATCCCAAGGACAGGCAGAGCAAGGCAGGGTAGGAGCCAGTTTGGAGAGCAGCCCAGGAGCACAGAGAGGTGGAGGGACAGTCCCACAGACAGCACAGCCAGGACAGCAGGACACCAGCAGGGAAAGGACAACACAGACAAGTCACCCCACAGCAGGTGGAGTAAGGAAGAGAGAGCAAAACAAAGAACATTAAAGAAACTCAGAAAGGGGGAGGAGAGGGGACAGACAGACTGCAACAAAGGAGGGGAGCAGCTCTTTATGAGAAGCACAAAGGAGCTTTTCATGAATGAAAGCAGCAGAGGCAGCTCTCAGAGCTCACTTCCCAGACACAAGCAGACACCATCAACCCAGCTGGACAAGGAGCAACACTCAGGGATCCTCAGCACTTCAGCCAAGATTCCACGGAGAAGAGGCCCCAGCTCCTGCCAAACACCAACCCTCCAGGGCAAAATGCATGGTCTGAATCTGCCCTTGAGGAGAGGCACACACAGGGCTGAGCCCCAGAGTGTCACCAACTCCTCACAGGCTGCAGCCCAGCCTGGGCACACAGGGGCTGTGATGGACATGCCAGGCATGAAGGGCAGCAGGAGCTAAGGAGCATGAGAGGACAGGTTTGGCTCTCCCAGAGGCAAGAATCACTTCAGCCTGTGAGTGTCACTGCTCCAGCCCAGACAGGGGTAAGCTGCCATGGTTTGCTCATATCCCAAGCTCCTGTCAAGCAGCCATGAACTGCATGGAGCAATGCCAGGGGAAGAGAAGTGTTATAATTCACTGCCTCTCCTTTTGCAATGGAGAGAAGGAGAGGAAAATCCCTCCTTGGATCACTAAGACCATGCCAGAATCCAGTGCAGGAGGGGGCTGGCCTGCCTAACTTCTATTTTCTTTGTGGGAAGAACATGAGAAACTCCAATACCAGGCTGAAGTGTCCAGGCAGCACCCAGACAGGTTTTAGGATGTATCCACCTTGATCCCCTGCAGCAGGAAGGAACAGAAGTGGGAGGACACTCCCTGTGCTTCCCTTCACACCAGTTTTTCCCCAGCTCCTGCTCCACCCCTCAGGAGCATCACACACTCAACATGTCCATGTTTTGAGCTCTGTCTGAGCTCCTGCTGCCACAGGACACACTGGGAACAGGCATCACAGTTAGAGCCAAGAAGTGTGAACACCCTGAAGGTGCTTTCAAGCAGGACATTGCTGTCCACAGGAGAAGGCTGGAAGGTGCAGAATTAGGCAAAGATTGGAACACAGCACAATGGGCACACTGTGTCTGCAGGGTTTCTGTTGCTAAATCACATGAGCAAAGTGCCACGTCCCAGACTAGACCAAAAGTAAACATTAAAAGTCACTTACCAGCTTGTTGTTCTCGTACACATTTTCTTTTCTGAGGGAGTCGAAGTTTCTGAAATACAGAAAGAAGAAAAATCTCTTTTTTCTTTGGTTGGTGATGTAGAGTGAACTGCTCCAGTTCCAGCTCTGGCTCAGGGGACAAAGCATCCCATCCACCCTTGAACAGGCCCAGAGAGGGCAGCGTGGCAGAGCCCACCTGAGAGTCACAGACTGCTGCACCCAGGACAGGGATGTGCAGCAGGCACAGCACCTGCCCACAGGCAGCACCAGACAATTCTGGCACATCAGCCTTTGCAGGGCTGGCTGCCACAGCTGCCTGTGGACAGGACATGTTGGTGCAAAAACAACCCAGGCACATTGAGGGGTTCTGCTGAGACAGCCAGGAGCAACCTCTGATTCATGGGGTGGTTTCTTGGCCCCCAGAAAGGCCTTGCTGCCCTGTCGCAAACAACTTTTTATGAAAAGTCTTTTCCTTAGGATTTTTCCTCCTGAGAAGCTGAGAGGCCTCAGGAACAAAATGTGAACAATGGTTACCTGCTGCTGTGGAATGCAACAGGTGCATCTGTGATTGGTCTCATAGAGTTGTTTCTAATTAATGGCCAATCGCAGCTGGCTTGGACTCTCTGTCCGAGACAGAAGCTTTTGTTATCATTCTTTCTTTTCTATTCTTAGCCAGCCTTCTGATGAAACCTTTTCTTGTATTTTTTTTAGTATAGTTTTAATGTAATATATATCATAAAATAATAAATCAAGCCTTCTGAAACATGGAGTCAGATCCTTGTCTCTTCCCTCAACCTGAGACCCCCGTGAACACTGTCACCGTTCCCTCCCACCTCAAAGAGACACACCAACACCTGCTGGCCAGGTATGAACACTCTCTCCCCAAAAGTACTTTCCATGCTTTTCTCCTGCCTTGAAAGCTGTCTCCACACAGAGAGCTCAGCTCCAAGGAGGTCTCTCATGGATCCCTCACACACTGCACATATCACATGCTTTTCCAACACACCCATATTCTCTGATCTCAGAAGCTCCTGGGTCCAGCAGCACATAAGTTCTGGCTTCAAATCCTCTTTTTTTCCTCTGGCAGAACTCCACAAAACCAGCACCAGGGATCTGCCTGGGAAAACCTCTGCCCGCACCATACTGCATCTGATAACACCAAAGCTGCCAGTAAAAATTTTAGCCTGCTTTCCCTAGAGCTGTAACTTTTGATTCGTGCTCATAATCAGCAACTGAAAAGGAAGTGACAATTACTGTTCACAAATCCAAGCCAAAGTCAACAACTCCTTTCTGCTGTCTCCAGACATCACTTCCCTCTTCACCTCTCCCCAGATTTGCTTTCCTTCTCCCTGGTACAGCCCAGATCCACACTCCCTGCACTGTGCTGGGAGCTGAGACCCTGGGATGTGCTGGGGCAGGGATGGGATTGCAGAGTTTGTGCTGCTGCAATTGGAGCCCTCTGGCAGTGCCCCCTCAGCCACAGCAGAGCGTGTCCCTTGCTGAGGAAACAGCACCATCAGCTTTGTTAGAAACTGGCTGCCACTTGCTAAGCAGGGAACACAAAACTGGCTGCTGGCAGGCAGCCCTGCTCTGCAACACTGCTTCCTCCTGCCCAGGCAGGCTGGCAGGGTCAATCCCTCTCTGATAACCCCGTTTCACCTTCCAATCCTTGTGTCTGCTGATACCTGAGAGGGGAATTCTCACTGACAAACAGAAAACAGCACCAGCTTTGCATTCTTTGTATGTAGCACCTTTATATCTGATGTGGACCCACCTCCTTAGCCCATCCCTCTCCTGTGGGATGAGCCAGGGTAGCTCTGAGAGCAAAGCTGGCTCACAGCACCCTATTCATGAGAGAAACACATGATCTGTATCGCAGCAGGGGAACTTTTTCCACTGCCTGTAACAGCAAGGAGGCAGCCAGGTCCTTTATCTGCTCAGCACAGAAAGGGGAGCATTACATCATAAATAAGAGAGGAACCTTACACAGCCTGGCTCATCATGCCAATGCCTCCTCCCTGCTTCCCACATCTGGCATTGCTGTGTGGGACAGGGACAGAAGGAATGAAGATAAAACCCTGAGGTTAAACTCCCCCAAGCAGTAAAGACAAGGCACATCCCATCTCTAAACCACAGAGTCCTTCCTGTGCACAATCAAAGGTAATTGCAGAGGTTTTTCTTCAAGCAGTGCTCCTGCCCAAAGATTTCCCTTCCCTGAGACAATGGTTTAAAAAGAGCAACAAAAATAATCACGTGCCAAAAAAGTCTCAATGGAACAATAGATATAACCATCCTTGGGTTAAGTCAGGCCAGAAAATTGGTTTTTTTAAGACACAGCTGAAGGAGGTGATATCAGCTCTTTGCCTCACTCCCTGTTCTGCTCCCAAACAGTAGCATGGAAATGCAGCAAAACCCTGCAAGAACAAAGAGCAGCTCCAGTTTCTTGGTCATTCTGACTTGTAAGACACTGGAATTATTATTTATTGTCAGTCAGTGCCTTAACCACACTCAACACTGTTTGCTGTAGTGTTGTGTGCACTCCCTGGCATGCAGCAGAGACCTAAAAACCCCAATCTTTTGATTGTGATGTCTCAAATCCCCTTCTATTCCTCAAAAGAAAGTGCAAACAACCAGGTTATTGGGTCATTTCAAGAGTCCCCTGACCTCTCAGCATCATTCTTTCCTGGCTAGTCAGGTGAACTGCTTACATCTAATATTTCTTTTGGAAATTGATCTTGCTGGTGCATCTCCTATCTTGGAATATCAAAGCTCTCTGGACCAATGTAATCCTAAGACAGCAAAGGTAATACAAACAGAGAAGCAGGAGTTCTCCACTGAGAAAACACAGGCAACTGAATTAATTGGAAAATGTGAAAAATATAAATGTGACCCAAGAGAGGCCTCCAGTGTTGGAAACAAATCAGAGTGGAGTTCACAAGCACAGGAATAGTTTTATTCCTGTTTTAAAACACGGGAAGTTTTTAGCTCTGAAAAAACAACCCTTCCCTTAGCAAATAAGAGGCTGAGCATTTCCCATGCCCACAAATCTCTGTGACCACCCCCTGCTCCAGCTGCACAGACCCAGCACTCACAAACATGCCACAGTCCTCTGCAAGCACATGTGCCTCCACAGGAAGAATCTCTGCGGCTGCAAGCACTAACTTGATTGGAAACTTGACCTTGGAGCAGACTGAGCAAAAACTAAATAAATCCCAGAGCCTCAATGGCACCAAAAAAGTTTCTTCTTTTTGGCAACTTTGTGTTACTTTCTCTACAGACAGTAAGATGTGCAGTGAAAGGGATCACTGTAAAGGAGTGAGGCACACTTTGCCAGCTCCCAGCCTTGGACAGGGGCTCAAATCCAGCCTGCTCTGCTGGGAACAGGAGCTCTCAGCTCTGCTCTTTCTGGAGATGCAAAGCTGGGACAAGGCTGGGAATTCCAGGAGGGAGATGCCCCCCATGTGCCCATCCTCCTCTGAGGAATGCCTGCCCCACACTGCCATGCTCTGGCTGGCAAGGGACAGAATGCTGCTGAAATGAACCCCCGGCCATCCTTCCCTCCCTGTGCCTGTCACACAAACCACAAACCCACCAAGCCAAGGCAGCTCTGCCTCAGCCCAGCCTGCTGCTGACAGCCCATCCCCAGCCTGACCTCATCCTGCCCTGCTGAGCTGCCACTGACCTGGAAATGCTGCTGGGGGAAGAGCACTGCTGCTGCTGCTCAGCTGCCAAGGGGGATTTCACCACCAGCCCATTCCCAGAACACCAGCCTGGGAAAGAGTAAGATCCTGGATGAAGAGAAGCGTCCTAATCAAAACCTTTCCTCGACATCTGGCATTAATATCTCAGTGAGCATGCACAGCTCCCCTGCCTCTTTAACTCATTCATCAGGACAAGGGCACTAAAATCCTGGCTGAAGCTTGCACAAACTTCACCACCACATATGGCAGCTGCTGACCTCAGCCTCCTACCATGCTGCCATGAGGCTTCATGTTCCTCTGACAAGAGATGTCCCCAGGCTCTACAACCACCCCAAAAAATGAGCTGTAGCCTGCCTGAAACAGTGTGTGTGCCCAGCTGGGACTGACTCTGAAACACTCTTTATCTGGACAAAAAAGAAGTGGATTTCCATGGTAATTCAGCATGGATCTTCACTCCCCCAAGCATCCTTGCATGAGTGGGAAGTGAGTGGGAAATGCATTTCTAATTTTACACAGCTTGCCCTGTTCACGGGTAACACACAAGCCAACACTGGCTAAGTTTGAGAGGAGTTATCATATTTTCCATATGTTTTCCAGCAAGAAAACAGGAAGGAAGGAGAGACCCACACCAGCCTGCCCTCTGAGCCACATACCTCACAAGAGAAGCCTGTGTTTATGTCCATGTTTTGAGCTTGAAGTTTTCCTGGTAATTTTTCAGGCTCCTGCAGGAGAAATCCCCTGCACTCAGCCCAAGAATGTCATTTGTGTAAACCAAGACAGAAAACACGTTGTTGCAAAACTGATGCTGTGACTGACTCATGTTCTGCAAGTAATCTGTGCAGCAGAGCTGCTGCAAACTCACCAAGAGCTCCAAACACCCCTGTCTAGTTTTACTTTCATTCTGGTGTTTTTAATCTTTAACTAGAATCCTTTGTAGAAGCAAGGACAGGAGCCCAGGATGGACCCCTGGGAAGGAGAAATCACAGTCACACGTGCACCCAGCTGCACTTCTCCACCTTGGAACCCTGCACCAAGAACACTCAGAGAAGCTTTTTGGGATAAATGGAGAACCTGCACAAGTATTCTGCCCCAGGATCTGACACATGGCACCTGGCAAGCCTGGCCACCAACCACCCAAAAGCACCATTTCCTTCCAGCAGGACTTTGCCCAGTCAGTAGTACACGTGGTGCATTGCTGAATTACGGCACTGACACGGATGAAGAAGGTGACAAATGAAGGCTTCTCTTACTTTAACCTTCAGGCAGCCCTTGCTGAGCTGGTCTGAGTCAGAGAGAGCTTCTGTGATGTCCCAAATAAAGCCAGGCAGAATGCCCACCATAAAAGAAAATGAAAGGCAACAGAGAGATGCCTCAAGGAACATCTTCCCTCTCCAGCACAGGAAAATTTATTTAAGAGATGTCTATCCACAACCCTTTTTGCACAGTTCAAGGATTATAAACAACTCACTAAACTGGGCAACAGGATTATTCCAGCTCTCACATCATTGTGCTCCGGATGGGCCAGCTGCAGGAAGCAGTCACAGCCCCTCCATGAGAACACCTCAGCCCTCCTGCCCCGGTGTTTTGTGTTTTTGTGACTGTGAATCAAAGGAAGGAAAGGAAATATTTGGAGTCACATGGACATGACAACATGTCAGGAAGTCATTCATGGCAACACCACGGTGACAGAGCAAGCACTGGGACAACAAAGGGTGCCTGGAGCTCCTGAACCAACCTCTGCTGCCCAAGCCTGCTTCAGCTTCTCTCAGGTTTCAAGGTAACAGAGGAGAGAAAACAAGGGTTCTTCTCTTGGGTTCAAGCAGAAACAGATACCTGCAAGAGGGATGGCTGCACACAAACCCAAGTGGCAGGCTGTCCTGGGAGCATGAAGAAAAAGGGAGAAGACGCAGGACAGGACGAAAACTGCAGTGCAAATCATCCAATCTGTTCCTCACCCAGCTGGGCACATCTGACCAGGAGAGACCTAATGCTTAAATCAATACTCCTGGGCACTCTTTCCAGGGTTCGTCTGCCTTCATCTTCCCTCTCAAACCCACCACTTCAAAGAGCCCAGAAGAAAAAATTAACCAAACTCAAAGAACCCCAACTATGAAGCAGGATCTATGGCTCCCTTTGGCCATTCACCTTCTCATATGCCAACATTTGGGCAGGGACAGCTCAAAACCCACAGGGCACCAGAAATGGCCCCAGCAAGGCATAAAAAGCACTTAAGCTCCCACAGACAGAGCTGTAGATGGGGAAAACAAGGATGTGCAGGAATCCAGTGGCTGTGGGGCCCTGCCCTTTTACTGCATTTTATTTAAATAGCCCTTGCCTCATGACTTGTGAGCACTGTGCTGCTGTTGGGCTGAGCAAGGAGAGCCCAGCCAGAGCAAACACAACAGCAAAGAAGGAAATGCTGCCCCAAAGATCAGTGCCTGAACTTGTTCTGCAATGGAAAGGACGCATTTGGAACATTTATAATCCGGCTACTGAGGGAAGAAAAGGGAAAAAGGAAAAATGTATGGAAAAAACCAGCACATAGGCTGGGAGAGCAGAGCTTTTCTCTTGGAGATTCTCAGCGTGGGTGTGAGCAGAATGCTGCTGGTGAGGGCAAGAGCCCAAGGAAGGTGGAAGACCAGGGTCCACAGCTCAATGAATGGCAGGACAGCCACATCCCATCCACAACTTGATGGATGGTGGGATGGCCACAGGCTCGAGAGGGTTCTTGGGTGGATGGAGAACCTGGGGTCTGCAGCCCGATGGACGGCAGGATGGGCACAGATTGATGGACAGAGGGATGGGCACAGCACATCCACAGCTCAATGGATGGAGGGATGGGCACAGTCCAGCGAGGGTTCTTTGGGGATGGAGGACACGGGGTCGGCAGCTCAACGGGCACAGCCCAGTGAGGGTTCTTTGGGGATGGAGGACACGGGGTCCGCAGCTCAACGGACGGTGGGATGGACACAGCACATGCACAGCTCGATGGACGGAGGGACGGGAGTCCAGCGAGGGTTCCGGGGGATGGAGGACACGGGGTCTGCAGCTCGATGGGCACAGCCCAGAGAGGGTTCCGGGGGGATGGAGGACACGGGGTCCACAGCCCAGCGCGGGTGCCGGCCCGGAGCGGGGGGTCCCTCCATGCCCGGCACGGTACTCACATGAGGTCGGGGCGGTGTCGGTGCAGGATGGCGCAGAAGGCGAGCCCGTCGCGGAACGAGGTGGTCATGTTGGTGATGCTGACATCGCGGTAGCCCTCGCACTGCTGGCGGCACCACAGCTGCAGGTTCTGGATGGCCGCCATGGCCCGCGGGGAGCCGCAGGGCCTGGCGGGGCCGGGCAGGCCCGGGACGGGCCGGGCAGGGCCGGGACCCTCCGCGCCGCGCCGTGCCCAGCCCGGGCCGAGCAGCCCGCGGGTGGCGGCCGGACCGGCGGCGGGAGGCGGGGAAAGGGGCGGCTCTGAGGCGGTTCTGGGGCGGTTCAGGGGCGGAGAAGCGGCGGGGAAGGCGCCGCCTCGCCTCGGGGAACGGGCAGCGGCACCCCCGGCGCACGGGGGCCCGCAGCAAGGGCATGGGAAATTTCCCCTGCTCCCGCAGAAAAACCTCCTGCCCAAGGGGCGGCCAGCAGCGGAGGCGTGAACCATGTTTAGTCACTGGGAGGGATGTTTTCTCCCCATTTGGAGGAGAAAAAGTTAAAAAGCATCATAGAGCATCTAAATGTAAAGTGTTCGCTGGATAATCCTGAGCAGGGGGAGGGCGGATGCATCCCCAGCATCACCAGGTAACACCGATTGCGAGCGGCGCTGGAGCCGCAAAAGCCCCTCTGGAGAGAGAGAACGGGGAGGAGGAGGAGGGAGGACGAAGCTCGGCTGCCCAGAACCTGCGCAGAATCAGGCTTCTAGGCTGCTCAGAATCAGCCTAGAATCAGCCAAGAACCTGCCCAGAACCAGCCCAGAACCTCCCTAGAATCAGTCCAGAACCAGCCCAGAACCAGCCCCGAGGTCTCGCCGTGGCGAGGCCAGCCGGGAGCAGCGGCTCTGTCTGTCCCTGCTGGGGCAGCGCACCAGGCACCGGCAGTGCCGTGAAACCCTGGACTCGTTCAGGCTGGAGAAGCCCCGCGGGTTCCTCCCCGGCCCCGCAGGAATTGTGGCTCGATAAGGGGAAGGATTGTGGCTCGATAAGGCGGCCCCGCTGCCGTCCTGCCCCGCTGGGCTCGCTCCAGCGCTGCCATGGCCAGCTCGCAACAGCTGCCCCGCAGCACACGCATCCCATAAAATAACTCAGCAGACCTCAGGCAGCTGGCAAAACACGAGAAGAGACAAGGTAACACTTAAACAGCTGCCTATAAATTAGGGGAAAATAATCAATAATACATATAATACATTAACGGCATTTCTGTGACATGATATGGATAATATACATTAATATATAAATACCTCACAAATAATTCAGAGTGTTTCCATTTCATCAACAATCACTGGCCAATGTATTTACTTTATGGTAAGGATTATACATTTCATTATAAATGGCTTGCTGGGCATGTCAGCAACTTTTACATCTCCATTCACTTTATTATTAATGGTTTCCTGAACAGTAATGGCATAATAATGCACACAATGCAGCATGAATATTTGATGTGGCATCTATAGTCTCCCATTTATCATTTATAACAGGCTACAAAAACATTATAAAACATTTATTACAAATTTATAGATCACTTTATACTAAAAAAAAGTTGTGTTATAAATACATTATTAATCCTTTATGCCATTTATAGGAATCCCTTGTAATAAGGCCTTAGCATATGTTGCTGCACAACCGTAACAAGAGTGGTGTGGTGAGGAGGAAATACGGCACTGTGAGGCTGCTCCCAGGTCCTGGGTGTATTCTGTGATGGAAAGCAGAAACATCTGCACTCAAAATTAATCAGACTACCAAGGGACCAATCAAAAGAAAGGCTGGATTAACTCAAAGTTGGGTTTTTACCCCTCACTTCCCTCAAAAAACACACTTGCTGGAGCCCTGAAAGATGAGCTGTCCCACATTTCCACAACACCTTTGATATAATAGTATAATTTACAAAAAGCCTGGCTAACAGTGAGCAGCCCTTCCCATCCTCAGGTGTCTTAGAGCTTAGTAAGAAATAAAGAGGAAGCGCTGGGTTTAGGAAATGTGTCTGTGGAGTTTGTGTTTAGCAGTGTGCATCCCCTGCTGCGCTTCCAATTGACACAGCGCAGATCTGGGAAAGGAGGAGAAGGAAATGAGGTTTGGAAATGGAGTGGTTGCCAGTTGCCAGTCATACAAACAGTGAAAATCAGCTTGAAAATCAGCTCCTGAGTGCAGCTTTGACACAGCTGTACTTACCCCTTTCAGATTTAATGGCCCAGATGGGGCATGGCCCAGGGAATGAGACTTTGTTTTTTTTTTTAATATATTTGTTTAACATGACAATCTGTCTTCTAACAAACCCAGCTCAATGAGCCAATGCAGTCAGTCCTTCTCATTACCTCGTGCTTTGGGAAGGGGCAGCTGGGGCTGGGTGGCAGGGGACACAGACCCACAGAGTGGAAAGCCAGGCTGGGCTCAGAGCAGCTGTGATTTCCTCTGTGTCACAGGCACACCTCACCTCGTCCCTCCCTGCACTGAGCCCTGTTTATCACCAGGATGGTCAGACCACAAATCCAGGTTTGCAGGCAGCAGAAGAAGAAAATATTAGTTGCTGGCCCCAAGTTGCGCATCCCAAGAGAGGGTTAGTCTGGGGGTACAGCCCTTGGTACGCCAGAAGAATCAGGTGCACATTTTCCACTAAGGTGATTAAAATGACATTGCTGGAGGAATTTGCTAATACAGTAAGGGTATTGCTGCTGGCCCAAGAATGGCTTTCCAAAGTACAGGCAGCAGAGACTGGTGCAACCTCTGGAGGAGAGCTCTGTGGAAGCTTGCAGCTCTGATGAGCCTTTAATGCACCAACAGGTAAAGTAACACACACTGAGAGAGGAAAGGGCAGGAAGGGAGCAGAGCTGCTTTCTCTGAGGATGTTCCTCAGGGGGTGATGCTGACAAATCCTTACTCTGCATTGTACCTCTCCTTTCTACATATTTTCCTTTGAGGGAGCCTTATATGTCCTTACCCTTTTTTGCAGACTTTGCCCCTGCTCACTGAGCTTTTCCCAGAGTTGCTGGGTGAGGTTTCCCACCTGTGGTGCACAGCTGGCTCCTGGAGCAAAGTGTGTCCTGCAGCACAGTGCCTGCTCCCCTAGCTCCCTCCCCAAGGTGTGTTTGGAAGCTTATTGGAGCAGCAATCCACAGACATGGACTGATTTATTCTTCCCTGCTTATAGACACTCTTCTTTCTCTCCCTCAGTCCTTTTCAGTTCTCTTCTTAGATACCAGGCTGCACCAGAGCAATGCTGGTGCTTCCTGACAGTTGCTATGACTATGACCAGTGGGGATTACTCTGCTATCACCTCTTAAATTCATCCTGGTTCCCATATGCAGCAACCAATGGACTTTACCATTAGTGGAGAAAAAACTTAAATATCTGACTAGGCCACTCTAAAGCCCCAAAAAACCCAACCAACATTTGTCACCTTGAAGACTCAAGAAGGGGAAGGGCCAATTCCTTGTATCAGGAAATGTGGGGCCTCATGAAGCTGAGAATCAAGTGATGCTTTTTATTTTCTCCTCATAAGAGAGCATAACATCATAGAAAAAAAATCACATCTTTTAACTATTGTGAGAAATCAGCTGATTGAGCTACTTCATAATTTTGCCTCAGGCTGTGTGCAGGGCTGTTCACTCCCAACAATAGGAAGTGTGTGTGGTAGCCAAGAGCTCTCATACATCCCCGTGCCAATGGCTTGAATTAAATTGAGGGATTTAAAGCAAGAAGGAAAAAGCATTTGTCTCATCAGTAACATGCCTCATCAGCTCTCTCTTCCCAGAAGGCAGCCAAGCTGACTCCACAGAGATGGAAAGGCCCCAAACAGGGAAAAGAAAGCCCCAACAATTTCACAGCTACTCACGCAGAAATGCTTCCACATGATACCTGCCTCCCCTCAGAGTCTGACTAGTTTGACCTGTAAAAGTGGCAGAAAAAAAGTTATTATGAAATTCAAGTCTGAACAAGAATTTCCACTTCTTCCATTCTTCCAAGAAGATGAAAGAGAAACATGAAGTTACAGGAAAAGGCACTTTGGTAAATCTCTCTGCAACACATCCCCCTGAGAAGCTCATAAATGGTAAACTAATTATCCTAAAATCTCAAAGGACCAAAACCAGTGAGCATCAGAAAGAAGAGTGTCCTATCACCTAGTTATAATACAATATCACATCAAAACAGAAAGAAGTCTCTCTCCCTTGTCCCCCCTTCCCACCAGCCAGATGTCCAGCTGGTTTTTCTGTCCCCCAGTGCAGTGAAATGAGGGACAGGCCAGAGGGTGATTTCAGAAAGTTGTTTCCAGGCAACAAAGATAAGAGATTGCTCACATCCTGCATCCTACACACCAGGTGATAGGAAAAATGAAAAGAGCATTAACAGCAGCTTGGTGGGTCACCAGTCCCAGGGAGCTGAAAGGAGCACTCCAAGAGGGTTGGGGTGGTATTTATTTCATAAGGTGCTTTCCCCTTGTCTGACAAGGAGGGGAAACAGATGAAGGTGATCCCCAGTCTGCACTGCCATAGCAGAACACTCTCTCTGGTCCTCTAGGAGCTGCAAACATCCCCATTCTTATCAGAAAGTGAAAGCAAAGGTGTGTTTTGCAGACCAAAACCTGTTTGGATCACGCAACCGGGTGAAGTGACCCCAGGTTTATCAAGGAGCCTCCATGGCAGCAGAACACACCCTCGAGCAGGAACTGGCTTGGGCACTTTGAAATGCTGTGTCTTATCAGTAAAGCAGAATTTAAAGCCTGTAAAAGCAATAAAATTTGTTAGTGATTAACAGTGTGAACGTGCTGAAGCAAAAAATCACTTCATGTGTTCCAGGTCCAAGTGAAGTTTCCTTTTCCTGGTAATGAGGGTGAGGTCTTGCTCTTGTTTCAAGGAACACAAAAACACTTGCTCATCATTCAGCTTATTCCTGAACCCTGAAATCCAGCTGGAATCTCACCTGGAGAAGAAGCCAGCTCTTACCTCAGGTTATGAATTTCATAGGAATAAAATCCTTGGGACAGAGCAACTCTAAAGGCCAGAACTTTCCACTTCTGCACTGAATTGACAGAAAAACTACAAATTGCCTTGTTTTCACCCGTGTTGGTGCTTTGGTGGGTGCAGAACCAAAAGTACTTGTGGGGCACTACAAGCTCTGCAAGAGAACTCATGGTAGATGTGTTTTGGGATGCCCCAAAAGGACTGAGCACCCTTAGAGGTCTCACTCCTCTCCAAAGATCCTCACAATAAAATCATATGCATCACTTTAGATTTTGAATATCATTATTGGTTTAAAAAAAAAATAGAGAGAGAGAAAAGGAGGTAATTTTATTACTCTTATGGTATGTTTTCCATTATTTGCATAATTGCTTAATGCTAATAAGACAATTAGCAATTCTTACAGCTTAATAATTACCCAGCAATGACTGGCCTACTGTAGCTTAATTAATTTTTTAATTGTTGCTGGGGGTCTTGACATTTTTTGTCAGTATCTTCTTGTGTTAGAGATGGTGTTCTGCAAACAGGCTGATACCAAAACACCACCAGCAACATGGGACAGGCAGATATGTTGTTATAGAGGTCTTCTGATTTTAAAATGATGGGAAATGTCAAGCTCTATATTCTGCCTGTCCTTGTATTAGATAATTTGCCCCTAAAGTATTCTCTGTATACTTTAGGGGCAAATTATCGAAATACAAGGACAGGCAACACAGAGAGCAGTCCACCTCAGGCAAATTCTACCCCTAGAGCAGCCAGGCTACTTGCATGGCATGGGGCTGGCTTTGACACTCCTAAAGTTACCACTTCTAGCTTTTAGCAAACCAGTGCTCGAGTTCAGTGTGAACTGTACTGTCCTGAACTGTGGTATGGCCAGAAGGAAGTTAATTGAGGGCAGGCAGGGCCAGGATTGCATTTGTCACTGATGGGGGTCACAGATGAGGTTGGCTGGAGGGAGTGGATGGCAGAGCCCCAGGGAGCAGTCCTGGGAACAGGCTCCACTCACAGACACCAGGTAGAAGGAGAGTTTTCCTCTCCTTTTTCATTTTGCACAAGATTTCTTACCTGCTGCTCCTTGCAAGGTGAGGCTTCTCTTTACTCTTTCTCATGGCTGGCACAACATCAGCCTTCAGCCATGAAATCCCAGTTGGTGGCTGCACACCTCTCCCTGTGCTTCTGCCGTTGGTGCAGCAGGTTGGGCAGATTTCCCTCTGAGCTTGTCCAGAGGAAAATCTGGGGTTTGTCCAGCTCCCCAATGCCAAGCACATCCCAGAGCAGCAGCCATTGGGGTAGGAACAGGCAGGCACCTCCCTGCTTAGTCACATCCTGCTCAAAACCAAATTTACATGCTGCTCCAGGATACCCCTCACAGTTCTTGGGGTGCACAACCTTGCCCAGAGCTGTGCCAAAAAGCCACATACCTCCAGGACACTGGCACATGTGAGGGGCCACAACTGCAGCCACACAGGGCCTGGCAGGTGTGTGGCATGGCCAGCTTGGAGATGCCAATCCAAGCAGTTGAGGTCCACCATGTGCATGCTGGGCAAGAGCCAGCCCTGCCCTGAGCTGGGTGCAGTCCCAGCATGAGAAACAAACCTCTGGCCAGTTTTCTCCTCCCCATCATGCCTCCCCCTATAGCTGGCAAGAGATTCCCAGTGTATCTGAGAAGACAAAAAGTCTCCCCACAAGCCAGTGCCATTCTCCAGCCCCAGCCACCAGCTCTGGCAGCCCAGTTATCTTTAGAAAGCTCTTGACTACAGGAGATGATGGTAAAAAAGTGTCTGAACAAGCATTTTGCACCAGTTTGGGATGTGCTGCCTGTAAGGCAGATGGGAGCAGTGACTTGCACTGGGTGAGTCAAGGGGCCCGATGGGCTTGGCCAGGAAAGACCCTGCAAACCTCCTCACCACTCCTCTTCTGATGAAGGCACAAGCTCTTGAAGACATAGAAGATGGCCCCAGCCCCAGAAGGAGCCTGGGATCAGCTGTGAAGGGTGACACTGCCAGCTCAGCCAGGATGGGAGGAGAGGAGGTGCTCAGCCAGACAGAGATGGAAATTACAGAGCACAGAGTACAGGCAGCAAGTGTCAGGGCATCAGTACCACTGTCACCAACCATCTGAGAGCTGTCACAGCTGCCTTCCCCAAGAGCAGGGATGGGGCCCTGCCCTGAGCTGTCTCCACACAGCCAGGCACCTCTGACAGCCCTGGTTTCAGCACTCATCTGGTTTTGATGATGTGCTACAAGGCAAGGCAACCTGCTTAGCTCCACTGGCTCCAAGCAGAGCATGGCAGCAGAGAAAATGCATTGTGGGACAGAAAAAAGAAGAGATCAACAAATCACAGATGATGATTTTTGTACTGGGAGATCTATGGGAAATCTCAGTTCTGCAGAGTAACTTCCACCCACATCATCTCCATTTGACTTCATTTCCTGATTTCCCAAAAGGAGATTCCTGCTGCTGCTAAAGAGATGTTCCTTCCACCTTCCCAGACACATCTCTTTCCACACAGCTCTGCAAAGCCTGTCTGCTCTGGACTGGGGGGTCCTGAAATAGTTCTGTCAACATCCAAGCGTGTCCTGCTCCTGTGACCCAGGCATCCTGGAGCAGCTCTGCTCACCACAGGCATTGCAAAATACACACAGAGGATAATTTGGGACCAACCACATTGTTTGGTTTTGCCTGTAAATGTTTCTAGTTGCAGGCCAAGAGTGGAATTTCTGGAAAGCCCCAGCTGCAGAGAGGATCTTTACCAAAGCACCACTGTCGTGTTTGACTCACTGTCCTTGCACAATACAGTCTTGGGACATCTCCCTTGCTCCTTGACTCAAAGTCCTTAAAAGCCTTTTCCAGGAAGTCCCACAAGTTCCCAGCTGCTCTAGGCCCACAGCAGCACCAACAGAACTACCTCCCTGCCCTGACAAACTGAGCTGTGCCTTAATGATGTGTGATAAGGGACTAAGGAAAGGGTTCCCAGTGAGATTCCTGGCTCCCCTTGGACAGGCATTAATCCTGCTGTCACTGAGCCCCTCAGGAAACCCATTCCACTGACTTGATCTCCTTCAGCTGTTCCTCCACATAATTTACATGGAGCTAATTGCCTCAGTAGTGGCTCTGGATGCAAAGCAGATGCTGCTGAGGAAAAGAGCATGTTGCATCCATAACTGATGGCTCTAATCTCTATTTAAAGACAAGGCTACTTAAGAGTTGATGGGAGGTTCAGTTCTCCCCCTTTTCTTCTCCATTTCTTTGCAAAGCCAGCTGGACATTCATTCATATTTTGACATACCAGCTAAATACCAGCTGTGGTGCAGGAACAGCCAATATTTCCCCACCAGCCACCTCTGAGGTCACAACTGTCCCTGTCACCAGCAAGGAGATAAAATTCCTCCAGGATGTTTATTACCATACTACAGTGTTTCTCTACTAACAAGTGGAGCACCAGAGGAATAGAGACAAATGACAGGAGAAAAAATTGTTGATTGAAATTAAGTGAGGATGGAGAACAAGCACAAGGAGCAATAATTTCTCTGGAGCAGGGAAATGAAGATTTCTGTCCTCAAATGACAGCTGGCAAATAAACCCTCATCCCTATCAGAGGCAAGGACCAGAGAGCAGTGGTCAGAAGAGTCACAGGGAGGAACTGGCAGATCCCAAGGAGGAAACCCAGCTGCTGGTTCAAAGCCTCCACTGAGACAGTGGCCAGCTGCTGGGATGTTTGCAGATGTACCAAGAAGTTTGTTTTATTTGTTTTTAAACAAAAGTTTTCCAAGGAACCTCTTAAAAGTTGTCCTGTCAGCAGCTGGTACTGACCCAACTCATCCATGGTACCCCACTGACCCTTCCAAATATGTTCCATTTCTTGCATTTCCTGTAAAAGGCCTAGACAGCCCTGTGAGCACTTGGCCATGGAGGTCTTCCAGAGGTGCTTTGTCTAGAGAGACTGAAGAACAGGGTGAGAGGGATGTCATGTTACACCCAAGGGAGCAGAGAAAGGCACAATGGAAACAAAGAGAATTTTAATCATAAAATAAAAAAAACCTACCCACCCCCAGAAACCAAAGTGGTCTCTCCCCCTGCACAAATCTGCATGTTCTCTCCAGCACAGAGAGTGCAGACACTTGAATTGCAAGGGCCATCACTCACTCCCTTCTGCTCTCGCAGCAGCTCTGCCTTCTTGGAGAGACAAAAAACCCCGAACAACAAACCAACAGCCACTGCCCCAAGACTCCAAGAAGGAAGTGGTCCCTGTTTGGCACGTTTAGGAGATTTTTCTCCCATAATAATGACATCTCAGCCAGGCAGATTGATCCTTGCCCTTTTCTGATCTTCAGTCAGCACCTTCTTCTTTTCCAGCACAGTCTGGCCTGCCACATCACCTCTTTGATCCTCCAGCACATGAGTTGCAATACACTGTTCTTCTTAAAGGGCTGTAATGCAGCTGATGAATCCATTAAACTAATTCCTCTGGAAGTGGAACTCCCAGAACCACATGTTCATATCATGGCCTCCATGTGCAGAATCTTCAAGGCCTCTGAGATCTGAGAGCTGGTGTCGATCTGGCCGTACATGCCCACCAGGAAGGCTCTGTGCAGCAGCACTGCTGCATGTTCTGGGAAAGGGAAAAGGAAAGGCAGAGTGAGGACTGGCCCCAGGGCTCCTTGTGCAAGAGCAATCCACCAGCAACCACTGGCTGAGCATTTGCAGCTGTCTGAGAAATTTCCCCTTTCATAATAATTTGGAATAATCTCCCCTCTAATGGCTCTGTGGGTTTGTGATCATGTGAGAGGTCACAACTCAGAGAAAACCATAAGGGAGCAAATCTACTTCAAGGAAGCTCCCCTTGTCTCTATGCCAAATCCCCCTTGTGAAGCTCAGCCCAAAGCTACTGCTGGTATTGACAGCCTTGTCTAAGCAACAGCAATCCATGGCAACTTCCCAGCTTTGACCCTTGTGAGGCAACCCTGCCCCAAAGGGGGCTGATCTCCAGGTACCTTGGCAAAGGAGGGTGTACTCAGGCAGGTTCCTCAGCGCTGTCTGCACCACCTCGAAGTCTCGGCTGCCCAGGCAGTACATGTAGGTGGGCAGGAAATCTGCAGCAATGCTGGGAGGGAAACATGACAGAGTCAGTATATGCATGTGGGCAGGAAATCCCCAGCAAACAGGGTCAGTGGAGCCCCAGCTCAGGCAGCACAGCCTCAGGTGCAGTGGTGCTCACCTGGGGTTGTTCTGGATGGAGCGCAGAGCCAGGCTGAAGGCCAGGTTTCGGCAGGAATCCTCTGATGAACTCATCAGCTTCTGCAGGTTTGTCTGAAAGATGGACAAATGTGGATCTCAGTGCCATTCAGGGACCACAAACTCCTCAGACTGGTATTACTCCCCTCCACACCAATCCAGCCCAACACAAATCCAGCAGGTACTGGCTGACCCCAGAAATCCCTCTTTGTAAGACAGATTATCCTGGTTTTGAATACTTTAAAGTACCCTTCTGTAATCTTATTTCATGTGGGACAGCTGAGTTTTCCCCAGTTTCCAGCTTATTCAACAGAGCTGTTCTGTTCTCTCCTTGCCCTGGGAAGAGGACAGAGGTTTAATTCTTCCTCTGACATACAGCAGATGATAGTAGAGGCAGTATGCAATGGAGGGAAATACTGTCTGCCCTCAGGAGGGCTAACTGAGGACACTTTTCTCCTAAGGTGCTGCAACAACAACCCAAGAAGCAGAGGAAGGGTAGTGCTTCAGCTGGTTGTGCAACAAAATCTGGTGAAAAACATCTCTTTCTTCCAGCTGCAGTTTGAGACACCAATACTCACAGCAAAAAAGGCAAGAATTTCTGGCCTCCGTCTGGACATCTCATCAATGTCTGTCAGCACCTCCAGGATGTCTGGGAGAAGACAGAGGTTTAAAAGGTGACTGAAATTCACTGATCCAGCAAAGAATCTTTTCTTTTTCCCCACAAAACAAATCTCCCAAGCCATCAAGTTTCCCCACTTGCACACAGAGGTAGTGTAATGAAGGCAGTTCTTCAGAAAGGAGGAGACCAGGGATGTGCCAGATCAACACATCCCAAGCTGCCCAGGCAGAAGGAATACAAGGAGTGAGAGGTTTCAGTTTCAGAACACCTTCTTCTGTAAATAAAGACCTTCAGAGTGTCTCTTTAAAAAATAGGGTCCAGGCAGGACATTTTTGTCCTATTCTACCTTGGAAGGAAAACTGTCACATATTAGGTATGAACACAGGACACTTGTAATTGCAGAAGACCTTTGGAGATTATTGTTCCCATATGCCAGATTAACATGGTTTTCTTCCATGAAGGCCATTTGGGGATTTCAAGCAAATTCTGCTTCTCATCAGTTTGGTATTTCATTCCTATCAGCACTTCAGACCTGGCTCGAACTGCAGCATTCCTTGATTTACTCATGCTATCTCCCAAAATGCTTGAAGATTTTGAAGAGCCTCAAAGGGGCCATCAAATGGCCCAGAAGGGCCAATCTCAAATGGCCTAGAAGGGCCACTGAAGTACTGCTGAGCTAAGTGATAACAGAATCATAGGAAGCCTCTGTCACAGAATCACAGGAGGCTATGGACAAGTTAATCCAAAAATGGAACAACATCCTAACTGCTGGTACAAGATTGAAACAGGAAGCCAGGCTGCTGCTGACAGATAAGTAACAAGGTTGACAAATGTCTGTATTTGCCCTGTGTCTTTGCACAGCAGGGCCTCACTCACCCTCCACTGTCTGGCCTCTGGAGAGCCTCTTCATGTATGGAGCCATTTCAGCTGGTGTGAGGGGAGTGAAGAGGGACACGCTGACCAGGGGGAGAGAGCCAGCAGCTGCTTCATCTGGGGGGAGAGAGAGAGCAGGGCACTCCTGACAGCCTGTGCACTGGCCAGGATTCCCCAGCAGTGCAGTGGTGTATCAGGAACCACCAGCAATGCTGAGATACAATTGTCTCACACTGCCTCTAATCTCACTGCACCTCCTGTAACCCCCTCAGCTGACACTGAGGAGGAAGCTTTGCAAGCTCTTTTAATGCTGAATAATTTTCTCCATGCAAGCTGTGCAAGCTGTCAACAGTGGAAGAATGGATGTACCCTTAGAGCCCCCCAACAGGTCAGTCCTTAAGTGTGGATTAAAAGGGCAAAATCCACAACCAGGAAACTCACACTTGTTAAGAGCTGTTCTGCTCCAGTAGTGATACCACCAGCAGGAAAACAAATTAACCCATCCCAAATACTGATTCCCAGCTGCTGAGCATACAAGTGTTATTCTCACTCTAAATACATTGAGCTGCTACAAGAACAAGCACAGTATACACCCCACAAAAAAAACACTTACTCCCCAAAACAGAGTGTAGGTTTACCAGCTGGAATAACTCTCCTCCCACCCAGACTCACCATCCTTCTCTTCATCAGAGCCCCTGTCCAAGATGCCACTCTTACTAGGCAGACTCAGCCCAGCCAGGAGGGACTTCAGCATTGCTAGGTCACTGTTGTCTGAGGACAGGTCACTGGGAAAAAAAAGCGGTGTGTTTGGCTTTCAGTAGCAATAATGGCAAGAGAACAGATATGCACACTGAAACAAAGAGCTTCTCAGAAGCAGAAACAATTCCTTTCTTCATAACTGGAACTCAAATGCATTTCCCCCACATATCTGTAGGTGGGACCCTGCAGCCACTGCTCTGGGGAAAGACTCTCCAGCTGCCTCTATGAAAGGTTGCAGGGCACTATAATACCTCAATATAACATTTAGGCCATAATGTGAGTTAAAGTCATTATGTGACTTCCTTGGGCTCAGTTTTCACCTATAAAGAAGAGATATGCTGCTCATTTCAGTGGTGACTTAAGGGAGCTAAGGGTAAAAAATGCCATATTAGCAGCTACTCTGTCACATCCTCTTGCTGTCTTGTGTCTGATTAGCTCCTGGCAATGTGACTGTGCATGGGCTAACAGGCATAAGGAAGCTTACTGGAGTGGATCCGAGTGTTTCTGCAGGAAGGAGACAGCTGCCTGGGCATTGCACGTGATGTACTTGTGGATAAACTGCACAAACTTGCTGATGAAGGCAGCCAGGTGCCGGGAGGATTTTCTGTAGTTCTGGGAAAGGATCAAAAAGGTGAGTTAACCAAAAAATAGCAATGCACTGCCCCATCCTGCACCTCTGGGTACCAGGGAGCAGTTTCTTGATCTGCTGCCTCCTCCTCAAGCTCTCCAAGGTACTTAATGCACTTTTTTGTTCTTAGGCATTTAGGAAGGCTTTCTCCTCAAAGAGAAACACCAAGGCTGGCCCTGTGTTACAGGAGCTTCCCCATCTAGTGGCCAGCAGCTGGCACAGGGAGGGATTTTCCTACCAGCAGCAGACGGATGAAGGACAGGAGACAGTCCCAGAGTGCCGCCTGGTGCTCGTTCTGGAACACCTGTGGTTGGAGCAGCTCCAGGATCCCCAGCACATGGATGAAGAAGGTCAAGTGGTTCTGCTGCCTGAATTCCTGGAAATTGAGGTGAACACGGCCGTGCAGCAGTGCTGCAATCATTGGCAAGTGCCTGAAACACCAAACAAGAAAACCTAGGCCTAGATCTTTCAAAGGTACATGTTACCTCAGTTCCTGGAAGGCAAAATCCCTTATCCTCTCTCAGTTCTTGTCTTGATCCCTGTATAAAAAGACTCAGCATGCCCCATTTCCCATCATACTCTGCTCCCTAGTCTCCAATTCCAAGATTATTTCCTGACAGACACAAAGTGTTGCCTCACTGTAAAAGATGTCACTTTGCTGCCTTTTCTCCTGACTTCTGTCCATGAAGGTGAACTCTGTCACCACCACTGTGACTGCTGCCAGTTTGTTCCCTTTCTAGGACAAGGGTGGATGCTTTTCAATAAGCCCCAGAGACACACATGGAGAGAGAGGTACCTGAGGAGGAGGATGGGATGAGCCACAGCCAGCTTCCTGCAGGCCATATTGGCATCCCACACGCGGCTTTCGGAGGACTTGGAGTCACTGGTGTCTGCGAGGAGGTTAATGAATCTGTGAACCAGGGCATCGAGCTGCAAGAGA
The DNA here is from genome assembly GCF_047830755.1 of Zonotrichia albicollis. NCBI lineage: Eukaryota > Metazoa > Chordata > Aves > Passeriformes > Passerellidae > Zonotrichia > Zonotrichia albicollis. Next base: position 5,195,752 of record NC_133834.1, on the reverse strand, counting down.
AATAATGAGCAAACTGTTAAGAAGTTTAATGTACAAACCACCCCTGGCTCTCCAGCAGTGTTTCCCAATTCCTTTCCAGCTACACAGGGGGGTTAACAGAAATTATTTTCAGGTAGAATCTGTGAGCAGATGCAGTGTTCCAGCTGGCATGGGATCTGAAGTCCGCAGTCCCTACAGACATCAAAGCAGGATCAGATGCCTGCACACTTGTGCCTTACAGAAGCCTTTGGCATACAGAAGCTTGTGGAGCTTATACTATTTTATAGAAGGACACTGCAAAACAAACCACACCAGAACTCTGCTCTGGAGAGTGCAGGCACGGATGGGGTAACAGAAAAGCAAAATAAAGAAACCAAAATCACCCAGGAAGCTTTTGCCAGCCCTCACCTTCTAAACTGGGCATCAAGGTAGAATCCATTGTGCATACACAACTGGAAGGGGCCTTCCTATGCCTCTAACTTTACCTTGCAAGTGCTGCTGTCTCTGGCTCCTTCACTGGTAAGAAGCATGTCAGGCATAGGCACCAGGAGCTCAGGTAGTTGCAGGTATATCTGCAGCAGAAGGTCCTGGCAGCATTTCCCCACAGAGCTGAAGGAAAAAGGGAGAGGTCAGTCACTGGACACTACATTAGTTCAACCAGCAAACACCCAAGCCCCATCAGATTAGTAACACCACAGATCCATCCACAGTCTATAGGGATCCACCTGGAGGCCATTTGGAGTTAGAAAACTGCAGTTCAAAGGGCACAGGAGTAGAAAGCTCTGCTTACATCTCCAGTGCAGAGTTCTGCATGTGGTACTCACAGTCAGCCCCATCCCAATTGGAAAATAAGCCAGAACCACGACTATTCAGACTAACCAGCATGTTCTCTACACACCTGAAACCCCTGGAGATCCCTGGCATAGTCTGTACCAGGAGGCAGTAGGAAGAAACAGTCACTCAGAATCTTTCCTAATATCACCATAAGCAAGGTTGGAATTAGGTCAGTTCCTTTCACTGCCACAAAAACATCATCTTCCTGTTCTTTCCACAGTCTTAAAATAGCTGTTAGGAAATAATTTGGTCTCCATTCAGCTTTCAAAGCAAGTCAGAAGCAGGATGTATTACAAGCAGTGACTCAAGGGATGAGTAGACAAGAAATCCCACGTTAGGAACTAGTAATCAAAAATAACCACCGCCTTAAAGAATGAAAGAAAAAACCCCAATCATGTCAAAAATTTCATTCTGAAGTCCTAAAAGCAGAAGGCCCTTAAATTTCACTTTTGAAGTCAGCTTCCTGGGCTGAGTACCACTTAAAACCACTTGTTATTTCCCCAGACCTTGGGAGGATAGTGTGCATTTTCATACAGGCTCTGAAACGTGACATTCTTACTGAAGACATACTGGCAAGTCTCAGCATTACCTGCCTGCCTGTGCCCAAGAACTACAATTCCAGCAGACAATGCTCCTCATTTGCACCCTCACCTGCTTCCCCACTGCTGGATGCAGTTGGTCAAATATTCTGTTACTTTTTTGATGTTCTCAAGGTCTCCATGAGAACAACTGAGCAGCAATGGCAGTCGAGACTGGATGAGTGTGCAGGAGGCCTCGTCAGTGTTCTGGTATCTGGTCTCTGCTTCAGCCAGGATCAGCTCCACCATGCTGATCAGTTCTGATGCCTTCAGGTGGAGCACAAATTCCTCACGGCGCTTCTGTAATGCAAGAGAACACCCCAAATTATTCCACACCAAATCCCAAGATCCTTAGTTCCTTCTTGTCACACCTTCCCTGACTGGAATGGAACATCTCAGAACCAGACTTTAGAATAGTTCTGTATCTAGAGCTCTGAAAGAATCACAACCCCAAATAAAATCTCTTTACCCCTCCTCTACTTCTTCATTTACTTCCATCTCAGATGTGATGGGTCAGAAAGCATAATTCAGTCACCAAACCAAAGAAATTCTGTGGAGAAGAGACACAGCCTTCTTTTCTTTCTAAAATAGCAATTATCCCATGCTGAGTTTTAGCGTGCTTGCCACTCTCTTGTGCCTTTACCAGAAACTGTGGCAACTGCTGCAGGGGAAATGCCAAGTGGGCAAACTTTATGTGTTCCTATCAGCTTTCTGGACTCTAAACTGCCACTGTCACATGAACAGCAGAGCAACCAAATAATCAGCTGAGGTACAAGCAGCAAACTTGGCACACTGCACCTGAATCACTCCAGCCACCTCTTGGCCATGGAAAAATCAGGCACTGTGAAAACATTGCCTCTCACTCCATCCAGATAGGAATCTTGGAAGAGCTGAACCAATACCTGAGGAGTTCTCTGGTCCCTTCCCTGCCAGATCCGAGGAATGTGAATACAGGCCCACAAGAAATCCAAGGATGCAGTTGGGTCAAACCTGCCAGAAGACAAAAGAAGACAGATTTGCAATTAGAATCAACACAACCCTCAGGCAGCACACAAACACATGGAAGCATCACTAAACATGATGAGTGCTGTGAAGAAAGAAACATCTGCAAATGTAAAAATAGGACCTATTAAGTCCCAAGAAGGGGGTTGGTTCTGTTCCCAGATTATGACTAAATAATTGTGGCAGAAAGCACAGGGTACAGAACAGAACAAATGGCATTCAGCAAGTGTGGGGACTACATGGAGCCTTACACCAAGGACAGGAGCTGGTCATGAACACAAACAGTTGGTACAATCAGACCAATGACCTGACTGTCCCTATCACAGCAGTTACCTTGAACTGAGAAAGTAATTTAATTTTGAGCAAGAAATTAAGAAAAAATAATAAACTGAAATACTACCAGTTTTAGAAGTATTGCTGTTATTAGTTTTTAGCATGTCCTGGTCCATAACTGTAACAATACTACTACACTGGAACTTCAGTATTTTAAAGTTGTGTACAGAAGATCAGAGCTAGAGCTGCTGCAGAGATCAAAACTGGGAGGCTGATGTAATGAAAGGGTTAGAAAAAAGACTTGAAATGGAGTTTAGTACAACCAAAATATCCATCAGAGCCTGCCCAGGTACAGAGACAGCCTTCAGTTTGCTATCCAAGCCATCCTGCAAACCCTGTGTTCATAAACACTACTAACAAGGGCAATGCAAGATGGATTACCCACAATTAGCACTTCCTGTTTAGAACACAGCCAAATCTTTATGTGCTGCTTCCATCAAACAGTAGGTAATATTTACATCAAGGTACACAAATCAGCAGGACTAAAATCTGCATCCTTCTCACAAAGTCTATTTCTGGCTGACTTATATCTCCTGGCAGTCACATCATGAACATGGCAGGTCTTGTTCTCTCTCAGACAGACAGAGTTGCCCAACTCAATCCCTTGGCTAGGCCAAACAAGACTCACCTCTGCTCCCTGTTCCTGCCAAGCAGAAGCCTGATGCACTGGTGCAGTGTGGTCCAACTGGACTGGTGAGTGAGGAGAGCCAGGAGGTATGGGCGGAAGGAGGGCACCTGGGACCCTGCCTGCAAGCACAGAGAGAGGAGGAGATGCAATGAACAGGTCCTGGTAGCAGGGTGGCTGTAGGACATGCCATGTGTATTGCAGAAGGATGATAATCCAGGAGGGCAGACAACACAGACAGCATGAGGATTTAGGGCAGCACTTTCTAGAGAACATAGTATCAGGTGTGAAATTCAGTTTCAGCATTAACTTTGGCATGGCACTTTGGGCAAGCTATTGATCTGTCTGCAACAATACCAATGAAAACACAGCTGGCTGGGTTGTTATGGGACTGTGCTGTGTCTGCAAAGCACTGTGAAGTCCTTCAAAGAACATAACTGAGGAAATATAAAGCTAAAAGAAAACATAAGCCCTGCACTGACAAATGTGAGCCTTGCACACAACTGTCCTAATCAGCCTGTACTGCTTTGGAACTCCTACAGTAACCTGTGGAAAAACATAAAAACAGCCCTTGCCCTGTTTCCAGGTGCAGGTCAGTACCCCAGAAAGTTGTTTCAGCACAGCAGTCCCTCTGCCCAGCAACTCTTACTTTGCTCCAGGAGAACAGTAGCTTCTGCTGCAGATCAGGGCAGCTGCTGATGACCTCTGGGTCCAACATCTCCAGCCAGTCATTGAGAAGGCCAGAGGCAGGCCCTGGCCAAGCTGATTCAGCACTGTGGACAAAGCAAGGCCAGTGTCACTGGTGATACCATGCAGCCAGACCTACCTGGGAATTCCCATCAGTGCCTTGGCTCACCTGCAACTCTCTACCTCCTTCTTTACTGGGGTTTCTTCCTTGTCCTGGAGCAACAAGGAGCACACCACAGCAATTGGTTTCATGGCAGGACACTTGGTCTCAACAGAAGCTGAGAAGAGGACAGTCAGGAGCTCCTCCAGGTATGGAGAGTGGGTTTCAATCAGACCTTGAAGGACTAGCAGAGGGAGAAAGATGCCACTCATTAACTTCAGAATGTGGTGAAAGGTATGGAACCTTGCAAGTATTATTCCTGATATCCAGAAATAATCCAAGAGGAGGAGGGAAGCCATTTTTATCTGGATAGGAGGCTTCCATTTCTTTTTGTTAGTGGAAACCAACAGTTTGCTCAGATACTTAATCCAAGCCCCAGATCACAGTTTATAAACCCACATACAGTGGGGGAAAGGAGGTGATACAAGACAGGGCCAAGCTTAGATCAGTTCACATTTTCTGATCCAGGAGACGGCACATTCCCACAGCCTGCACGCTAGGCACTGCCTTGCTGGGCTGGAAGTTCAAACTGATGCTACAAAGAAGGAGAGCACAAGGACATCCATACCTTTGCTGATGAGCTCTGGCTCCACATTACACTTCTCTCCTGATTTCAGGGTTGCAATGATGGCACAGACCGTGGAGCTGATCAAGTCCGGGTCACGACGGAAAGAAAGAGCTTCTGTGAGATGCAGGAATCCACCTCTAACTGTAACAAAATCACAGCACTGGCATCACAGGCACAAGGCAGCCCCCACATCAGACTTCCCTCCCACAGATTCCCCATGTGGCTCCAGGGCACAACCACTCAAACATAAAATACATTCTACTGCCACTAATGGCCACCACAAGCCTTGACAGCTCTCCTGCATGTTACAGGGACATGTGGCCAAGAAGCTCTGTAACCACAAACCCATTTCCATGCCCAAACTCTTGGTTAGACTCCTGCTCCCAAGGGATGGCAGATGATAAACAACTCTATAAGTCATGATGTGACCTAGTTCCAGAGGCATTCCTGCATGCTCACCTACCAAAACTACAATTCACACAGAATTCCTGGCCTGAGAAATTGTAAGTTTACCCTGAGAGATCTGCTGTGCTTTGTGAGACGCTACCAGGTGTCTACTGCAAGCCCCCAGAGCTAAGGCAGGGTTCACAGTCTCAAAGAGTTTCTGCAGCATAATGTGTTATTTTTCTAACTACTTAGGACACCTGTCTAAAAGGCTGCCCATGACACTTCCTGCTCCAGGTGCAGTTTTGTCTCTTTCTTGTCCCACCTCATCCCCTCTGAGTCCCATAAGCTGCCCAGTGCCAGTACCATCACTAATCCTGTGCCTTGAGGAGTATTGCACAGCAAAGGCTTTCAGCTGAGCTCGCAGGGGACCATCTTCCACAGCAGGGTTCTCCAGCCACTGCAGCATCTGCATGAGCACTTTGAAGAAGAGCGAGGAGAAAGCAGTGTCCTGTGGCATGGCACGCTGGGAAGAAATTCTTTACAGTTAGGGTGGTGAGGCATTGGCAGAAATTGCCCAGAGGTTCTGGACTCCCCATCCCTGGAAGTGTTCAAAGCCAGGTAGGATGGGCTTGGAGCAACCTGGTCTAGTGAAAGGTCCTTCTGCTCTTGGCAGAGGAATTGGGGCTAGGTGATCTTTAAGGTCCCTTCCAACCCAAACCATTTTATCACTCTATGAATTAGACTTCAGCTCTCAAACTGTCTGCAAATGCCCTGGTTTGCAAGACATGTCCAACACTACAGAGCAGCACGACTACATATCCCAAAACCAGCAGAGACCTACAGCTGTAAATCCAAAAAACAGTTACCAGGCTGGGTAAGGTGCACCAACTCTGCAGGTAATCTCAGCAATGCCAGCCTAATGCCACCAGCCTGCATCCACCTGCCCATGGCCAGGCAACCTGAGCTGAGCATTACAAAGTGTGCACACAGCAGAGCACATGCCCGGCAGATTTCCCATTTCTCCCTCACCCCTCTGTATGAAATGCTCATAAACAGATTCCCCATTTCTCCCCCACTCCTCTGTATGAAATGCTCCCAAGGCACTCACGTGGTACTGGTAGAGCTGGCGCATGAGCGGGCAGGAGATGAAGTGGTGGCGGTGCATGGCCATGGCCAGGGCGCCGCCGTGCGCGGAGTTGAGCAGCGCAGCCACGGCCTGCAGCAGCCGTGCTGTGACCCCGCTGGCCGTGACTCCACTGGCTGTGACCCCACTGGATGTGACCCCACTGCTGGTGGCCCCACTGGCTGTGACCCCGCTCTCTGGCACGGCCCCTTGGCGGATGTGGGCCAGCTCCTGCCCCAGTGACTGCTGCAGTGCCAGGGCCAGCGGCCGCAGGCTGGAGTTCTGCCACCGTGGGTCAGGGGTCAGTGGGAAAAGCTGGGGAGATACAACAGGGAGTACATTTATGAAAGACAATGAAAGGATTGCTGTACCATCAACATCCTGAGGCTGAGGAGTGATTTACCTTGTACAGTTATACTGACTGTAGGCTAACAGGAACCTTCTGATACAGCTTTTTCTATATTCTAGTGCTTGGCACATGAACATAAGCAGCATCTCTGCAACCCCAACACGATTATCCACACTGACACTGCAGGGGAATCCTACTACCCAAACACCAACAACTGACTTGGCCAATTAATTCCCTGTAGGCTCCTTCTGGAGTCAATGGAGGGAGGGAAGCTCTGTAAGCAGACAAGCCAGAGTACAAATGCTGTTTGCACACAGCTTTGCTGCCAGGGCCCTGTGAGCATTTCACAAATCCTGCATCCACTGCTGAGAGGAAAGGCACTATGCACAGAACAAACAAGGTGCTGAGACAACAACATGCTAGTAGGTACTGACAGTACCAGGCATGATCAAAAGCCACATCACGTTCCAACTACAAGAGAAAATTCCTGCCAGTATCAACTCCACCAGGCTGTAATGGCACAGCCTCATTGCATCAGGGTTTCCAGATTTATTGCCTGCAAACACTGCAGGATAAGGAGTCACAAGATGCAAGTCTAAGAGAAATGGATTTTGTAAAGCTGCTGCAGGGAAGCAGCTACTCAGCTGGAGGTTATGACAGTACCTGCAGCAAGATGCCTGCCAGATCATCTTCTGGGCCCAGCACACGGACCTGGCTCAAGGCCCGGATCCGACTCTGACTTTGGGAGTTTTCAGGACTGGATTTTGACCTTGCAGTCTCAGCGCTGTCTGCAAGAGGAATAAAAGGAAAGAAAGGAAAATGCTGTTATGGTAGATAGCATCTGGAGCCCCAACACAAGATCACCTTCAGCTTCACAGTCTCTAACTACTGAGGAATTCAGCAGCTTTTCTCTTCATTCCAAGCAAGACCTACTTTTCTATATGACTCAGAAAAACTCACTGTAATAAACTCCAAAAATACTGGAATTTCTTTCATTGCCAGAAGCAAAAAATCACTAGCAAAGGACTGGTGTCTAACTGTAGCTTGCTGGTTCATTACAACACGCTTGCTTTTTAAGACATCTCTGCCTGTTCCTCTCAACAGCGACAAAGGAGGGAAGTTTGGAAGAAGACTTTGACATTTAGGCAATCCTGGGCAGTACCTCGGCGGGCTGGTAAGGAGGCAGTAAGCAGGGAGTGGAAAGTCTGGCCTCCTGTTGCTCCTCTCTCATGTTGAACCTCCACAAGATGAGCCATGTAGTCTGAAAAAAAGGAGGAAATAAGAGCACATCATCATCTTGCCCTCTTCATTCAAGCAGGACAGAATTGGCTGTTTGTACAGCCCCCACAGACAAGAGAATCTGCTGTTCCCATAGACTTTGTAAAGATGATGCCTTGAAAGCTTTGTTTCCTTTACCAAGTACCTTCCAAAGTACTTTTTGACTCTGTACATTCCAATGCAAAAAAATCCTCCTCTATTTTGGGAAATACAGCCAAGGGCCACCCAGGTGTTGACAGTGACAACAAGCTGCCAAAGCAGCCTGTGCACAAAGTTTGCTGAACTAGCTTGGATTTTTCCAAGGAAGTCACAGGAGATACTCATGGAAACAGTTCAAGAAAAAGTTAAATGCCTAGTCAGCCTCCTCTGCAACTCTTACTTTTGTCCATGATGTTCTGCTCCAGCGTCTGTGGGTCATGAGATACTGCCTGATCCAGGTACTGCAGAAGTTTGCTCATGCTGGAAACTGGGATTCCAAAGGACTGAACAAAGAGAAGCAGCTGCTGTGGTTCCAGGTCCTGCAGGGCTGCAAGAGACAAACACTGAGTCCTCAGACCTCTGAACTGTCCATGGAGGGTCATCTTCATTACCTATCTTTATGCTTTTGTCTGTGACACATTAATGACAGAGCTGCAGAGAGCCTAAAGCCAGAAGTCTGACAGCTGCCTACTGTATTTTCTTTCCTCTGCAAATCATTGCTGCCTTATTGCATCTTCCAGTTAATTCACTCACTGGCTAATCTGATCTTCTGTTTAATTTTATTAGAAGTTCAGTAATGCAATCATTCGTATTAAAAAATAACTTCCACCCTATCTCTTGATGGCTGCAGGCAGGAATTATTGAATAATTCAATCACTGGCTATAGACAGCTGTCATTTAATTAGTAAAATGGGATGAAAGCTCTGAATACCAAGAAGAAAGAGAGCACTGATGAGTGGTATGAGGACCAGAGAAACCAGAGGTTTAGCTTATATCCTTTAGGCACAGCTTTCCACAGTGCTGTGCCTATTGTCTGATGATTGCATAGCTTGAATTGAATTGTTGTAAAAGAGATGGGACTTCAATTCAGAGTCTCCCATTCCTTTAAAATACACAGAAAGGGGAATATCCATTCAGACTCACTCCCCTCCTTTAAAAGCAACATGGCTACATCCAAAGGCATCCAAACAGGATGGCTGGGCACACTTGAGCAAGGAAGCCTCTCCCTTTCCTTTCAGCAGGGTTTGAAACACCAACAGACACGGCCCAGGCTCACCTGCATCCACGAGCCGCGGGACCTCGGAGCGGATCATGCGCAGCTTCAGCCAGTCCGGGAGCAGCAGGGCCTCCTCAGAGGTGTCAACCAGGAAAGCAGTAGGGAGGGGCTTTTTCTCAGGGAACCATATATCCAGTAAGGTGTAAAAATCACCATCCCCTGCTTAAGAGTGGATAAGAAATTATTTCCCATGTTCACAAGCACCTAGAATGCCCTGCTCCTCTCTGTCAATACACCAGAACACACCATTGTTTTGGCATTTCCTGCTGTCTGCAGAAAGCAAAAAGAAAAATAAATAAGCCTGCAAATCCTTCACTCTTTGCAGCAATATTCTGATAAATCTTACAACTACAAACATGTACTGCAAGGGTCAAGCCTGTGAATAGGATTAACACCAGTCTGACCTTTTTGGAGACAGCAGATAGAGAAAAGCCATCCTGTATTGACCATTACCCCCAAAAAAACCCTGAGCATACTTCACTGACCTTGAGGTGGCCCCAGTGTCAGGAGAATGACCATGGCATGGACCACAAGGATGTGCATGGTGGCTGTTTCCCCACTAGTCCAGCGAAGGAACACCTGGTCCTGGGACTCTGACTAGAAAAAGGAAGGATAAGACAGGATGAGCAAAGGTGGGGAGAGAAAGGAGAACATGAGAATGGACAAATTTACTCAGACCATGGTTCCCAACATCCCCAACAGTGGAGATACTTTAAGAAAAATTAAAAAGGCATTTTACAAACACACAGGCTTGGCTCTGATACTATGTCACAATCCAATTATTTTCAGATCAGGGAATTCTTGCGCTGGACTTGGTTTATTCAAATTGAGTAACCCATTAAGAGCTTCTGTTAACCTGCCCAGTGCCTGTGAGCTGCTGGGGCAGGGCAGGAGGCACTCACCCAGCTGTACACCTCCTCGCCCTCCTTGCTCTGCCGCATGCGCTTGATGTAGCGCGAGAAGATGGAGAGCAGAGCCACGAGCACTGCATCTGACTCAGCACTGTAGGACAGCTTGGAGAACAGGTGGGACATGATGGTGGAGCGCTCCACGATCAGTCGGGCGATGTCCTGCAGGGAGAAAACATCCAGGAGGTGTTTACTGCAAAGCACAGCCAGGCCCCACTGCTTCACTGCAATGTGTTCTCCATTCCCATCATCAGCCCCGTACACACCACTCTGGAGATCAGCTTGTGGAGTCAGGAACTGACACAGAAGGGAAAAAGCTGGTGCTTTGCATGCATCTTACAGTGCCCCAGTGGAGCACAGATGCTTTCTGATGCACCCCATTACAAAATAAGCCTTTACATAGCTTTACTCTGAAGAAAAAGATCTTCTGACACTTATCATTCGAACTCTCCCATGTATCCAAACAGAGGCAATATCAGCACATGAGTGTTAAATGTAACAAAAAAAAGTACCCAGGGAGAAAAAAGAAAAAAAAAAATCATGATTAAAAAAATATCACCAAAAGCTTTTTTAAAAAGAACAAAACTCACAAAAAAATCAACCCAGAAATCTAGTTTTGGTTATAGGGGAGTACATATCCCACCACTGAAGTTCCTGACTTCCCATTCTCTCCCCAAACACATATGACTGCAGGTTTGGCACCTGCTTATTTATGAAACACTGCCAGGTGGTGGGATTTCCATCAAAACACTACCCACTCTTGCATTCCCCATTCCAGCTGATGGAATATATAGCTACAGTGGAGGCTATTGCTCTGATTACCATTTCATTATATAAACTAAAGACACAGGTTTGCCTTTCAACCCATACACAGACACAAACATGCAGTTATTGGAGTAACACACTCCCCAGAACTCATCCTGGTGGTACAGCAAGTCCCATACCTACCCCTGTCCTGGAACATGCCATGTGTCCCCCACACAATCCCTCCTCTCACCAGAGCAAGGTCGTTGTGCTGTCCCTGCTCCTCCACTGGGGCGTGCTGGGAGAGGTACACCAGGTAAGCACTGATGGTCTGAGGATCTGTCTCCATGTGGATCGCCTGGAACGAGAATTGTTTTCATTAGAAATCAGGATTTAATGAAAACAAGCATAAGCAAAATTCTTCTGCAAGCACATAAACATGCCAATATCGCAGCCAGATCCAATTTGTTTAGATCTGTTTCAGCACTAGTAGAAAAAGAACAAGCCTGACACTCCTCCCTTCAGCTGCTTGCACCTACCTGCTGCAAGGCCAGAGCTGTCGTGGCTCTCACACTGTCAAACAGTGGCAGCCTTGGGAGGTCTCTCAGCAGCCACTGATATCCCTGCAGCAGCTCAGAATCACCAGAGTCCTCTTCCATGGGGTGATCCTTCTCCTCCCCATCCCGCATTCCTCCTTCCGACAGCACCAAGGACAGGCCCTGCACAAGACACACAATACTGCTGTTGCACTTGAAGCCACAGCTGGACTGCTAGGTTCATACTAGTGAATGAAACAGAAACATGCTTCAAACACCACAGAACGATCCAAATACAGCACACAACAGGTTTCATCTCATATAATGTGTTTTCTTGACAGATACCCTGCTTGAAGTTTCAGTCTGAGCACCAGGCACTCACTCACAAACAACAGCCTCTGCCAACTACTCCACATGGCACACAGTCTCCTGAGCCCACACCTGAACTCCACAGGAAACATAAAATTCAGCTCTATCTTCAGTACAACTTAGCTGTTGAACAATAACTTCTGAGCAGCAGGGAGCAGAAGTGTATTTGATGGGGTTTGGAGACTGAGACAAGTCACTGAAGAAGGATGACATGGAACAATTTCACTGTGCTGGCTCTGGACTCAAGATAACCTAGGGCTCTGCCCTGGGGTTTAGATAGACCCCAGTCAAGATGATTTCCATTCTGCTCACCTTCATGGCCAGGACCCTGGAAGCCACCTGGGAGGAGCTCAGGCGCCGCAGGAAGTAGTCAAGCACCTCACAGGTTGTCTGTTCATCTGCTTTGGGTCCCAACAGCAAGTCTTGCAAACGTCCAAGCAACTGCCTTTGTTTCTGTTGTCTCTGTGGAGTGATAAGTTGGTCTGTCCAGTGAAATCAAATCTGGGATGCACAGAAAGTAGCTAACAGAAGGGATCCCCAAGAGAATGCTCACCTGGCGTTTCTTGGCGCGCTGGTCCTTACTCTCACCCTCCTCTTCTTCTTCACCTGAGGTTGATTCATCAGCAGCATCATGAAGCAGGAACTCACAAAGACATTGCACAGGCAGGACATCCAAGGAGCCCTCACTGGACTGAACCAGGTCTGCCAGCCATGGCATTGACTGTGATGAGGCCTGGGAAGGATGAGAGTAACAAGGTCAGCAGAACATAGATCATAGATCAGATAGAACATAGATCATAGAACACAGAACATAGATCAGAGCAGCACACTGATCATTTAATTCCTGAGCAGCAAACCGCCTTCCCCTGAATCTCACTCAGCTTCCTTTTGCCCCTCACTCTGCTCAAGGTTCAGAGGCAAGGGATCCAGTCCCATCACAGCCCACCTGTCTCTGGATGATGTTGAGCAGAAAGTCAGGATGGCGACTGCGACACAGAAGGTGGCCCAGGCGAAGAGACTGGTTCAGGCTTTTCACCTGCTCCAGGACATGTGGTGGAGGTCTGCGAGGGGGGCCCCTGCCACAGAAACAGCAAGTTACAGGCTGGCAGACCTCCACTCTGATGTGAGCAGGATGAGTCAGTTCTGTAGTGCATGAGGGGTTTATAGGAAGGTGGCAGGCAGGTTGGAACCAGATGATCTTCCAACCAAAACCATTCTGTGATCCCATGGGCTACCACACCACAGGGTTCTTCCCCACATCATGCACCCTGTGGAGGAGCAGGGTTCCCTGCTAGTGCTGTTAACTAGGATTTCATAAAGGTACTAGAATGCAGAAGGCTACTTACTGAGGGTCCAGACTTGTCAGCTGGGACAGCAAGAGGCTGCTGCTCTCTGTAATTGTTTGTTTTGTGGATGCAGCTGCCAGATGACCCTCAAATGCAAGAATCTCCTGTTTTTCTCTCTGGGAGATTTGAAGTTCACGATTAATCATCTCTGTGCGCGTCTCCTCATCCGTCAAGGTACATTGAGGATAGGAATAATTACTGAGAAAAAAGAGTTTGAGAAAGGAAATGGTTATCTTGTTCTATTCAAAATTCATGAACCACAGTCAGAAAGAACACAGGACCTCAGCTCTGATAGACAACATAGAAAAAACCAAGTAGTTTCTCAGTGGAGCCAGGAGACAGAGACCTTCTCAGCAAGGCACAGCAGTCATTCCCCTCCCTTTTTTTCTCAGTTTTATTCCCTTGCTTATAATATTTTTGTCAAGGGAAGGCTTTTTTCTCACTCCAACTGCAGTGTTGATGCCAGTTTATTTTACACAAGTCCCACTGGAAAGGAAGGAGTTGCATGGCACAAACTTAATTCAGAAATGTGTGTTTTCAGTGGTCTGTTTGACATACATAGGGATTTAACCATACTAACTTGGTCATGACCATTTCCATGAGCATCTTTAGAGAGGGGTACTCCTCCCAGGCAGCCAGACCTGCAGCAGAGAACAACAATAAGGAATACAGGAAAAAATAGAGCCTTTAAATATACTCTAACACATAGCAAGGTGGGGAAACACAAGCTCACTTGAGAACAGCTCATAACACTCAGAGCACAAACAAGGCAACTCCAGCCACATGCTGGCCCAAATCCTACCTGCACACATTTTTCACCCACAGGGGATACACAGTTATTTAAGTGCAGTTACCTCACCAACCCAGCACAGGCCTTGCACACAAGCAACAAGACTTCTGAAGAAATTATCTTGGCCAATTTTTGCAGCAGAACTGGCATCCTGAGAAATGTCCAAACTCACCAATATTTTCAGGATTGAATGCAGCCACTACTAGCAGGAGAGGCCAGGCTTTCCAGTAGAGAGTAGAAATAGCTAGATTTGGAGGCTGGTACCTGCAAAAGCCACCAACAGAAATAAGTGGTCAAGTTTGATTCCTTAGCCCATCTCAAGTCTGCTTTTCCCCTTAATCATGCACTGTTTAGATTCAGTCATGCCAGTTCAGTGCTTTTCCCAACAAAGAGACACCCACACCCACACAAAAATCCTTCCAGCTCAGCTGAAGATTTCTAGGGCAGAAAGTCAGTGCTTGCAGACCAAAGTACATTCCATGACTCAGGTCTTGATTGCTCTAGAGAAATACCCACCTTAACATGACCCTGAAAATCCTTGTCATTTTGTTATTACAAATTTTAATACAGAAAAGCATCTTAAAATCTGTGTGCTGGAAATGTTAGTCACAAGGTGAAAGTGAGCTAGATCACAGCAAGACTATCTGTGTGATAAGTCTTACCCCGGAGGTAGCTGGATATTCTCTGGATGGTGATAAGTGCACAGATTTAAGACTGCATCGATCAGCTGGATTCTTTCTACCCTCAGGACCTCAACATCTGGAGGAGAAGAAAAGACTGAACAAGTTATTGACCTGTCTACCTGCCTGAAAGTCCTTCAAGAAAAGCAGCACAGTGTAAAAAAATTTTACTTCAAGCAACTATGTTATTGTGGGCTTGCTCTTGTGATATTACAAAAACTAAAAATCAACATTTAAAGAGCAACAACACTTAAAAAATCCTATAAGTCAATATATAAGGATATGGAGCTTTTCAGCAGCAATCTGGTTTAAATTCTTAAGGGTACTTTTTTTCCCAAATGCATCCAATATGATACTTGTAACTTTTTCAGAACTTGGATACACTCCTTCAGGTAAGCAACAAATATGCTCAGAACTTCTGGGGCTCAGAAGAACTAGAAATGAATTTCAACTTTGTTGCAAGTTTTCAGATTCACTCTAATTCTGAGGTTTCCAGTATATGAAATGGTGCAGGATTCAAAATCCTATATGAGAGGCAGGAAACATACTGAACAGCAACAAAGCAAGCAAAGTCTAGATCCTTCCACAAGCACTGAGCAGTCCAAGATCACTTTTTGTCATTAACCAGTCAGCACTAAGAGCATGTAAGATGCTTTAGAATCAAACTCAGACAACACCCTCAATTCTGCCACAAACACATACAGCTGAATGGATGTATTTACCAGCAATGCAGGAATTTAGACAAATGCTAAATGAATTCATAAAAGGAGTAAGAGTAAAGATTGCTTTTGTAACTGCTATTTTGCAAGTGTCCCAATAATGGACTTGAGAAGAGCATACAATTGGTTAATTAATTTAACTTCCAATCCTTCCATTTTTGCATAGCCTACAAATTTCATTTTACAGTACGTACAAAGGACTAAATTGAATTTTAAAATGCTGACTCAAAACTCTGGGTGGTTGTTCACATTCCTTCATTCTCCACACAACCAATAATTTCCCAAACACTCCACGATACAAAATTAGCAACAGAGAGAAACAGTAAGAAAAAATAAGAAGCTCCTCTAGTGAGAAAGCAACAGCAGCACAGCTGGCTTTGAGCCAAATGTTTAGCCATCACGACTAAAATATGCTTTAAGTGATGCAAAGGCTCTTTGGTAGGTGGTAGGAGCTGTCTCAGCCCTGGGTGGCAATAGAAGGACGTGGAGACAGAAGCCAGCTCTTGCTGGTGGGAGTCTGTGCAGCCTCACCATCTGCTTGCACAGCTGCAGCCCTCTTCACCAAGTGGTCGGCGAGCTCCATGGCATCAGCAGGGCCCAGGGGCAGGTCCCGCGACAGCCCGATTACCAGGATGCGCATCAGCGTGTCCTCCAGGATGGGCACCTCCGAGCACAGCCGCAGGAAGAAGCTGCAGGGGACACCAGACATCAATCACCGTGCACAGAAACCTCCTGGAACCCTCCAGGGACCTTACAACGTATCTGAGCAGAAGATACATCATAGCTTCTTTCCCCTATCTCCAAAAGCAACTATTTGAAACAAATTATTATCTGAGTATCACTTGAAGTTCCTTGCACCTCTATGCTCCAGCCTCCTAGAGTCTGAGCTCCCTCACCTCACCCCAGTTACCCACACACTGCGGGGCTGCTCTCCTTACAACTACAGTGTCAAGATACAGAACAGCTTGGCACAGGGAACAGGAATGAAGGAGGAAGAGGAACAGATGGAGAGTGGAACAACACCCCCCCAGTTTTATGGCAGTGTAACAGATGAAGAAAATCTGAGCACAGTTCCAAGCCTTTCCAACACAGAGCTATATAAGGATCACCAGAAAACACCCATTCCTCTGCCTCCAGCTAGAGCAGCTCCCCCTGCACCCACCACAGGAAGGGCACGCACTCACTTGCGGTCACTCTCGGGGGGCCAGTTGTCCCATTTGTAGTAGGTTTCTGGCTGCTCTGTGAAGAGCACCTTGTGGAGGCTGTAGAGATGAAGAGCACAGTAAACACCATCTGTGAGGCTTAAGAACACATACAACAGTCCAGTCTCCCTCAAGTCCTGCTAAAGCTTCCCAACCTGCACATGAAGGAGCCCTCTCAGATAAGTGAGTCTAGCAACAGTAACAACATGATTCAGAACAGAGAGGACTATGCAATCCACATGGGCTCTGGGCTTTTATACTTTCAGTAACCTGTCTTGCTTACTAAAAATTCTGGCTTGAACTGCCTCAGTAATGCCTTGTGTCAAGACCCCAGGATACCACCTGTCCTCCAGAAGACAGAACTATCTGTGGAGCCCTCAGCTACAGAGCTTTAAAAAGGATGTCAAATAAAAAAAAAACAACAGGGAGTCCACAGGGAATCTGTTTGATCAGATAGCTAAAAATCCCCTACTGAGTGGACCCAAATATAAATCAGAAATATTTTCCATTATCATATATTTCTGAATGCATCTAAAGGAGTTTCAGAGAAGGAGACAGTACCTGCTAAAACTGTTTCTGCTCCCTGTCTGAAAATGGGAGAGAAATCTAACCAAACCCTGGTGTATACCTGGCTTTTCATAATATATCAGTGCTAGGGAAGGGACTGGTTATGCACAGACATGAGCAGGCTGACTCTCACCAGTGCACATAGTCCTTTGGAGCCAGCTTGCTGATAGATGGAACAACTGTATGCAGCCACCAGACAGCATCACGCTGGATAGCAGCAATCTGGTTCTGGAAAGAGCGCAGCACTTCCAGGTCTGAAAAACATTCAGGGCACAAAATACACACATGGGCCTCATCAGAAGTGTGGTAGTTTCAAGACAGTAAACAGGACTCTGAGGCATCAACAGTAAATCACAGAATGGTTTGAGTTGGAAGGAACCTTAAAGATCATCTTGTTCCAATTCCTGCACCACAGGCAGGGACACCTTCCCCTAGAAAAGGGGACCCAGAGGAGTGTATGAGAAGGACTTGAGTCCCCCAGCTCTGGCAGAATATGTTCTTTGCTTTCTGCAGTAAAACCCCCAACACAAAGCACAAATGGATTAGTTTGGTGAGAAGAAGGCACGTGGGCCGTCACATCAGTGCCACACCAAAGGTTTGTGTTCCCAGCCCCTTAATCCTTACAGCTTCCCCTTCAGGCCTGAGGCCCCTCCACCCACAGCTCCCCCTCCCCAGCCTCTCAGCCACTGCTTCCATAGATCCAAGAAGCACCTGGCCATGCAAGTGCCACATCCCCAATCTCTGTCAGCCCCAGGATGGCAGCAAGCTCCCAACCCTAGCTGATGTTCTCCCAACACCAGGGACAGATATCCACTAAAATGCTCATCCTCAGAGAGACCCTAGTTTCTTCTGCTTACTCTTTTTCTCTCCTTTGTCCCAAGCAATTCCAGCCTCCTTCACCTGGGCTGTGATGCCAAGCATCATGGAGACAGCTAGCAGGTCGGTTATATGAATGACAAACCGCTCCTTAAAATAGAAAAGAAAAAAAAGGAGTTGAATAGCAACAGCCAGAGCTGCCTTCTGGAAGTGTTTTGTCATCAAAAAGGATGAACATGGATGTTTGGAAATGAGATATAGGAGTGCTGCTATGAGACACACAAATAGTGACTCACTCACACACCAAAGAGCAAAAGGAAGAATGGCCAGGAAAGCAGACACAGGAGAGCTCAGGGCATCTCTGGCACATCCAGCAGCACAAGGGTGGGGAATGGTACCTTGAACTCCATCTCTGCATACAGGGCCTCCTTCCTTTCCTGCATGAGACCCAGGCAGAAGGCCTGGAAGTTGATCTCATGCTTTGTCTGCTTGATGATCTCTCTCAGCAGAGCCCGTGACGCTCGCAGGTAATCGTCCTTGGTGGTCAGCAGGTCCTGGAACACCATGGCCAGGTACTGGGGCCACACAGAGAGAAAACGTTCAGTGCACTGTAATGGGTCTGCATCCACAAGATGAAGAGACACAAGAGACACAAAGAAACCATGCTGGAGGTATCCTGCCTTTCAGACCCCTGGGGACCTGTAATAATGTTTCTCTCATGAAACTGCATTATCACCCAAAATGTGGGAGTTAAAAAATGCCCATTTATGTTTATTCCTAGCAAGAATAATTATATAATTTCAAAATAGTATGATACAGATCAGACAGCTGTCTGTGAACAGATTCATCTGGGCCTCAAAACAACTGTATCTGTCAGGTGGGGTTCTGGGGTAACCATCAGTTATCCAACACACTACACCTACCTTTGGAGCTTGCTCTGAGCTGTGCTGAAGCACAGTATACAGGATCTGCATGTTGTTGGGATTTCTTGCATTAGATAGTTCATTGAAAATCACAAACTTAATGGTGGTGCCCAGGTTATCCCTGTGTGCATTCAGCAGCTCCCTGCAAAGGAAGACCAGGGACACCTGAATTGACATTTCATTGCAGCTGGACACATTCTTTTCATTTCTCCTTGAAGTATTTAGCACACAAAAGTGAAAAGGATGGAACAGCACATATCAAAGGACAATATCAAAGGACTACTGAAAGAATTCTAGGACAATGAAATTCATTTAAATGAGCACAAGACACTCTGTGCCCCAAGCTGGTATTTAAAACCAGAGACATTGAGACTGTCAAGTCCCTGGGCATGTCTCCCACAGTGCTTTCCCTTCCTGTCACAGACCCAGTCACTCACCTGACACACAGCATGTAGTGGTTGAGAAGGACTTTTGGCTTGAGACGAATTTTGATCAGGTTGGAGATAACTTCCATGTCCTCTGAGCTGTGGGTGTTACAGTTCATACACACTGACATCAGCAAGTCCTGAGCTGGCTTGGTCAACTGCAGAAAAAGAGCAGAAAGACTCCAACCACTCACCATTACAGCCCAGAAATGTAACTGGAGTACAGCAAGCAGCCTTCCTGGCTGGATTGCAGACCAGGGCTCTGCTCCAGCAGCTCCTCTCCTCACCTTTGGGTTCTGCAGCCACATCTCCAGCCTCTGCACAGCCATCTGGCGCACCTCTTTGTAGCCACAGGTGGCTGTCAGCAGGCGCAGGAGGTTCCTGGAGACGTTGTCCATGGGCTGCCGCCGGTTCAGCTGGTCCCGGAGCATGTCCAGCACATATTCCTCCACACTCTCTGCAAGGTCTTCATACCTGGGCCACACAAATTGAACTTTGCTCATTTTCACAAAAGACAGTCCAGAGATCAGCGCTCTTTCTTGTTTGTGGTATGACTCGCAAACCAAGAAAATCCTCTCTTTTCTCTTGGCACCAGTTTTATCTTTACCAACATCCCCCAGCAGATGCCACAGGAGCACAGAGAAGCAGCTTCCTGCCCCAGCTCTGCAGGTGGGTGAGCACAGACACATCTACAGACACACCTGCACACAACTGTGTCAGGAGAGGAAGAGGCACTGTACCTGGGCATGAGCTGGCCCGCCTGCTCTGGGCTCATTTTCTCCTCTGCAATCAGCAGTTCGCTCTGGCTGTCCTCCTCCTCTGTCATGGAAGGGTGTGGGCTACTCCCTAAGAGAGACCAGGACACAGCACACCCCATGAGAAACTCCTCTCCTCAGAGGTCAATCATTGGACATGGCACACAACTCCTCTCTAGAGATCAATCACTTGTGCTCTGGTTTGTTCAGCTTCTTTCAGGGATCCCTTTCAGCAGGACCACAGCTTCTCACACTGCATTCCATATAAGCCTATTTTTAACTACCCTCAAACATCCCCTGGGCATGAGAGAGACCCAAAAAGGAGAAAAGCAATGCCTGGAACTCAAAGCCGGGTCTGTATGACTCCATCTAAACTATTCTCACAAGTCAATAAGCACTGCAGGCTCCATCCTCTCCCTAAACCTTTGCTCCTGGCTCCCAAACATCTTCTTACCAGCACTAAGGTCCCCTCCACTACGTCCAACTTCTCCATGCAAGAGCATGGTCTTAGGAGGCATCTTGGTGTTAAAAGCTGTCTGGATGTTATCCACAAATGTCTTGCAGTGAGGGCTGTCCACCCAGATGCGCTCCCCAAGGGAGTCCTCGATGTACACCTGCAGCAGGGAGCACAACCCATTTCCATGGGGTTAATTAAGGAGTATTTGTGAGTTTTTATGGATTTCTAATATACACAGTAGGAAACTAACATAACCAGTGCATGGATGAAAACCAGACCAGATTATCATAAAAGAACAAAAATTTATACCACCACATCCCAAGCTCTACTGGGCACCTTCTGAAGAAACACTCTACAACAACTTCTGCCATCAAAATATACAAGCTGGTCAGCTCAGCCTTTTCAAGTTAAAGGGCTGTTTTAATCCCTACACACCAAAGAGAAAGCAAGGAGTCTCTGCAACACTTACATCAATACAGACTCTCAAAGATATCTCAGAAAAGAGCAGGGTTAAGGCAACAGAAGGCAATGGAGGCTACGTTCCAGAAACTCATGGAGATTTTTCTTTACAAGGATGGGTCCAGACTCCAATTTCAGCCTCCTCCAGCTGCATTCCCACAGTGGACAAGAGAACACTAGCCACTCTCTTCCCTGCATCTGTTAATAAAGCCCATGATGCTCTCCTACTCCAACACATCCACATTTCCCAAATCAGTCTGCCCATCACTGCCTCAGTCCAGAAGCCCCCTCAGCTCACCAACCTTGACAAAGATCTCTGGCCAGTTCTCATCCTCTTCATAGGCTGCCATGAGAAGGTTGCACGCCAAGACAGACACAAGACTGTTCCCTTTGGCTTTGAAATTGATGGAGGCATCTCTTCGGAGTAGGCTGCACAGTGCCTGGAATAACATCCACAAAAAATAAAATTATAAACAAGTCATCTATTGAGAAAGCATGCAGAGAAGCTGCAGAAAGAAAAATACAAATTGCAGCAGCTTGCCACAGAGCTCTGGTATTTACAAAGCCATGCAGACCATGCTCTGGCCTGAGAGAAAGTGCAACTGTGCTGACAGTTTGAGAGGAATGCTCAGTCAGTGACTTTGTGAGTCCTCACCTCGATAACCCCTTCAGTGGCAAATATGTTGGGTTTGATTTTTGCCAGGTACATGAGGCTCAGGTAGAGAGTGGTGTCAGGTTTGGCTCTGTTCATCTTCAGCTGCTTCACAGCTCCACACAGCACCCCCTCAATGCGGTCATCGTTGCCTTCTGCCTCTGCTGCCTCAATCTCATCCAGCAGCACCGTGGGGACAACTGCAACCACCAACACACAGGCATCAGCATTTACCCTCATGCCAAATGACCACCCTGAGGTGCTGCAGGGACAGCAAAGCACAGACCAGCTCACTTTTAGCCTCTGCAACAGTTTTTCCCTACTCAATTGCCATTAAAAGTTGTATTTCACAACTGATAATACTCCTTCATTGTTTTTACATGCTAGCACACTCCTCTGTAAATGTGTCCAATATCAGAAATGGATACATTTGGACAATTGAAATGGACAATTCAAAGGCATCATCCAGACCCAGAGTTTGCTAAAGAAGTATGTGAATAAGATACCACAATCTAGACTTTGAGATCTTCTCAAGAGAGTATTTTGCATACAGCTGCTAAACAGCTGTTAGACAGAATGAACACAACCCAATGCCAACAGAAGAGAAAACCTTGACTTCAGCCCGATATCCAGGGAAGGAAACCCTCGAGCACAGCACATAATTGCATTGTGGGCTTCCAGAACGACTCCTGGGATAAGACTCTAGAGCAAGGAGAAGTTTCCCCGAGGTTTCCGTGTGACAGCAGGAGCGCAGCGAGGCCTCACCTTCGATGGGGATGACAGACGGCTCCTTGATGGAGGGCGAGATGGCTCTTTTCTCCGCCACGGCCGCCTCTGCCAGGCGTCCCAGGGCGCTGAGTGGCGGCGTGGAGGAGAGCTTGGGCCGCTTGGTGAGCCCGGGCAGCCCCGCCGGGCCCGCCAAGGCGGCGGCCGCGTCCCGCTTGCGCTCCGAGGGCAGCCCGGGCGGCGCCGGCTTCAGCAGCGTCACGGCGGCCTTGCCCTCGCCGCTCTGCCCCTTGGAGCCCAGCGCGATGAAATCTCCGGGCGGCGGGTGAGCTGCGAGGGGAGAGACAGCGACAGTGAGGGACAGCGACAGGGAGGGACAGCGACAGGGAGGGACAGCGCCCGGCCGGCCCCGCGGGACTCACCGGAGGGCTTGGGCACGGCGCTGGGCCGCCGCACGGCCGCCGCCTTCGGCCGGTTCATGGCGCCGCCGAACACCGGCTCAGCACCGGACCGAGAGACAGCGGGGACGGACAGACAGACACCGGGCACCGACAGCCGGGACCGACCGAAGGCTGCGGCCGCACGGAACCGGAACCGCCGCCGCAGCGGCACCACCCGGCCCGGCCCACCCGGCCGGGCAGCGCCGTCTGGCGGGCGGGAGGGGAATTGCAGCGCCGGGGATCGGGGGCAGCCCGAGGTCGGAGAGGCTGCGAGTTGTATAAAATGCAAACATCTTCTTAAAAAAATGTATTCTTTGGTACTTGATCCATCTCTTCTCCCACGCCGCTAGCAGCAGGACAAGAGGACATAGTCTCAGGCAGCACCAGGGGGTGTTAAGTCAGGCATCAGGAGGGATTTCTTCACAAAAAGGGGGATAACACGTTGGGATGGGCTGCCCAGGGTGGTGATGGAGTCACCACCTCTGGAGGTGTTCAAGAAATGACTGGACGTGGCACTAGGTGCCATGGTGTATGAAAAAGTGATTAGTCCACAGCTGGACTTGATCTTGAAGGTGTTTTCCAGCTTAAATGAGTCTGTGATTGGGGGATCTGGGATCAAAGAGGGGAATCAAGGAGGCTGGAGTCAGGGGCTGAAATTGGAGCTGGAAGTAGTGGCTGAAGTTGGAGAGGTGGAATGTGGGGCTGGAATTGAGGGTGTTGGATTTGGGCTAAAATTGAGCAGCTGAAATCAGGATGATGGAGATAGGAGAACCAAGGTCAAGAACTAAAACAGAAGCAACTGGCTGCCCACCCCCTCTTCCCCATGCCACCCCTTCTGTCCCCATATCATGCTCCCAGAACAAGTTCTCCACGTGCCTTTATTGCAGTGGGGACAGCAGGTAGCCACACCTCCACCCACGGCACCCACCCACCCAGGACCATGCAGGGGGCACCCAGCAGCCAAGCCCCCATCCCACACCCCCTGTCCCCAGCTGTGCTGGAGGGAGTGAGCAGCAGCAGGTGACAGCCCCCAGTGCCCTCTCCATGGCAGCATCCTGGCTTCAGGAGCATGGACCACCTCCCAGCAGGGTGTCCTGGGGGTGACCCCACAGCCCCCTGTCACAGCCACTGCAGGGAGAAGCCCTGGCTCAGGCTCATGCCAAGGTCACTCACGTTGAGAACCTGTGGGGGGAAAAGAGACATTTTGGGGTACAGCCTTGACAGAAGAATGCTAAAGCCTGGCATGGCAGGAGAGCCACAGAGAGTCCTCATCCCCTCGTTGGTCACACTGTGACCCTGGAGGAGGAGGGGTGGAGACCCTCAGGATGGGGACCCCCACCCAGCTAAGGACACTGAAATGGGGCCATACCTGGCTGTCCAGGTAGGAAAAGGGCTTCTCCTGGCCATTCAGGAGGACCTTGCTGGGCGGCTTCTGCACCCCAAAGATGCTCAGTGTGCCAACGGTGACCTTGGTGGCCTCAGTGCTGGCATGGAGGACGGTGGAGGTGAAGATGTTCTGTAGGAGGGGACAGTTTGAGCTCAAGGTGACCAGGTACCATGGGACCCCCACACCTGCCCTCCCCACCACATCCCACCTGTGTGACATTGAACACCACGTAGGAGTAGTTGCCCTTCTCGAAGGTGTCCAGGCTCTCGCCATCATCCCAGAAAAGGTCACCCCAGGCAGTGGCATGTGAGGACAAGGCCACGATGAGACGCAGGGGGTTCCCTCGGGTGGCCTCTGTGGTGGTTCCTGGTTTCTGGGTTCAAAGACATGGGTTCTGTAGGGCCATGAGCACTGGGTGCAGGAGTTGAGGTGCTGGGGGACACACACACTGTGGACAGCAGCCAGGGAGGTGATGGGTGGGCACTCACCTGGGTGGGCAGGATGGAACCTTCCCGGATGTGCAGGTTGAGGTGCTCCAGAGGGGCTGACATCTTCACCATCTCCCCACTGCTGTTCACTGAGGAGCCCTGGGCAGGGAGTGAGAGACATGGGTGTGAGGGACCAGGGCTCAGGCAGGGGTCTGCAGGGCAGCCATCCCCAACTCTTCCTCCATTAGGGCTCAGCCAGGGCTTCCCACCCACAGCCCAAGAGGGTCGAGCAGGGATCACCCAGCCCCTGGCAAATGCTGTGATGCTCCTCACCGTGTAGAAGTCGTACCACGTGCCTTGGGGGACATAACCTGTGACTGAGTCCACCCCAGGCTCCAGCACTGGGGTTACCAGCAGGCTCTGGCCCCACAGGAACTGCCTGTCCAGCTCCCATGTGGCCTTATCCTGAGGGAACCTGCAGCAGGATGGAGACACCGCTGGATCTCCCTGGTTCAGCCCAGCATCTCCCCACTCCCAGTGGGGATGGCCTTACTCAAAGAACAAGGGCCGGGCCACGGTGTCCCCCTGCAGGTGGGCACGGTGGAAAAGGGTGTAGAGGAAGGGCAGGAGGGAATAGCGGGTCAGCAGCACGTCCTTCATGGCTGTCCTGGCTGCGGGGCTGAACGCTGTTGGGTCCTGGGCCTGGGGGGGACACGGGCAGTCAGCAGCTGTACCACCTCCTGCATCCTGCATCCCACATCCCATATCCAGCATCCCCCATTCCACATCCCATATCCTGCATCCCACATCCCATACCCAGCATCCCACATCCCATATCCTGCATCCCACATCCCATACCCAGCATCCCATATCCCATATCCTGCATCCCACATCCCATATTCTGCATCCCCCATCCACATCCCACATCCTGACTCCCACATCCCACCTCCTGCATCCCCCATTCCACATCCCACCTCTTGCATCCCCCATTCTACATCCCATATCCAGCATCCCACATCCCATATCCAGCATCCCACATCCCGTATCCTACATTCCACAGCCCATATCCCATATCCCCCATTCCATATCCCATATCCCCCATTCCACCTCCTGCATTCCCCATTCTACATCCCATATCCTGCATCCCCAGTTCCACATCCCATATCCTACATCCCCAGTTCCATATCCCATATCCTGCATCCCCCATTCCACATCCTATATCCTGTATCCCCCATCCTACATCCCATATCCTGCATCCCATATCCTGCATCCCATATCCTGCATCCCCCATCCCACCTCCTGCATCCCACATCCCATATCCTGCATCCCACATCCCAGCCCTAGGATGCCTCCCCCTGCCCTGGACCTTCTCGTTCTGGGTGTTGTGGTTGCGGGAGAAGGGGTAGAAGGCGCCGAGCTGCATCCAGCGTGTGCACAGCTCCTCCGAGGTGCTGCCCGAGAAGCCACAGATGTCTGCCCCGACCAGAGGGATGCCAAAGAGGCTGAAGCTCAGCAGCCCTGGGGGCAGGGACAGTCAGCAGGGCACAGTTTCAAAGACACCTCAAACAAGGAGAGTGGTGTTAGGGCTCTGTGGCACCCACCTGGGATGGAGTAACGCATGTCCTTCCACTGGCTGCGGTTGTCACCCAGCCAGTGCCCCGAGTAGCGGCCCTGGCTGGGGAAGGTGGAGCGGGAGATGAGGAAGGGGCGCTTCCCCCGGAGCTGGATCAAGGCGCTGGAAAACAACAGCACAGCTGGGGGCAGAGGGTAAGAGCAACCCACCAGGGTTTGCCTTGTCCCACAACAGCTGAGGGAAATTCCAGCCCGCTGGCAGAGGGGTGGAGAGTCAGTCTGAGCAGTATGGAAAAGGCTTCCAGCAGGACCAGCCTCATTCACCCATTCCTTTCAGAGCAGTGCCAGCTCCCCTCTTCTCCTGGGTTATTCCCATCCCAGAGGCAGTGAACAGTCAGAGCTTCTCCACTTCAGATCACACTCAAGTCCCCATCCTTTTCCTGCTCAGCTCTGAAAAGGATTTGTCCCAGCCCATCCCCAGGCTGTCAGGAGGTGGGATGCTCAGGTACCTTGCTGTGGCTTTGGCTTCCATCAGCCCATAGAGGTTGTGGAGGTTGTAGTGCACGGAGACTTTCTGCTTTGCTGAGGCACACACAGTCTTTGCAGAGAGGGAATCGCCCAGCACGGCTGCCAGGACACAGAGCCCAGTTGGACCCAGCTGGGGTGCAGGGGACATGGACCCCCACACTTGCTGGCTCTGGGTCAGCCCTCCCACAGCCAGCTGTCACTGCCAACCAGTGCCAAAAGCTCATGCAAATGGCCCCATCCTGCACCCTGACGTGGCCCTAACAAGTATGCATGGCTTAGACATGGATACTGGCACATGAAGGAAGGGATGGAGGCATTCATAAATGTCTCTTAGCAATGGTTTTCCTCCACCACACTCAGTTGGCAGCCATCTCAAAGCACACAGTACCTATGAGCACAGCCTTGTATCTCATCTCCCTCCTCACCTGGAGTGTAGGGTGGGTTGTCCAACTCTCCTGGGGGGCACCCATGTTCAGACCCATCCATGAAGTTGGATGGCTCATTCATGTCCTAAGCAAAGAAAATTGTGCTGCAATTTCAGGTGTGTGTTTTTGGGATTAGTGGCAGACACAAAAAAGCTGCATTTGAGGGACAGTCCTGCCAGGACACACACCAGGCATGAGCTGAGCTGCTGGCAGGGAGCAACCCACGGGCAAGGAGGGACTTACAATCCAGAGGCCATCAAAGGGCACATGGGCATGGAAGTGCTGCAGGTTCTCCAGCCACCACTGGTGTGTGTCTGGGTTGGAGAAGTCTGCAAAGGCAGTGAAACCAGGCCAGACCTGTGGAGACACCACAAATCCATGGGTTCAGCAAGCAGGTGATTTGTGGGGAGCCACCATGAGGAACAGGGTACCACAGCACGCCAGGGATTTCAACTGGGGGTGAAACAGGAAATGAGATAGAAGATAAACCCAACC
The DNA here is from genome assembly GCF_047830755.1 of Zonotrichia albicollis. Classification (NCBI taxonomy): domain Eukaryota; kingdom Metazoa; phylum Chordata; class Aves; order Passeriformes; family Passerellidae; genus Zonotrichia; species Zonotrichia albicollis. The sequence continues at coordinate 5,168,245 of NC_133834.1, read as the reverse complement.
AAAGCTTTGAGTCCTGGGGGCTACACACACACAGAGCATCCCTTCTACTCCATGGTACCAGGAGTACCAGGTGCTGAGGAGTCCCCACAGGCCATGGGCAGTGGCAGCTGATGGAGCCCTCACTTGCACAAGGCCTGATACCACCTCACCAAGAACATGTCAGGGAAAAGCCATTATTTCTGTGCTTTGCCTCATTCCAGGAATTTTAGCCAATTCATTTTCCCCCATGTTTTCAGGCTACATCAAAAGCTCCCTCCTTGGAGAGAGCAAGAGAGAGCAAGTGGGAGAAAGCAGCCAGAGGGGTCAAAGTGGGAGGGAAGAGCTGCAGAGCAGGTCTCGAGGCACACTGCTCATCACAGACAACCTCCCCTCACCCCAGAAACAGGAAGGGAGAGAAATCAGATGATCAGCCTGAGGCAGCACTGCTGACTCTGGTAAGCTCATATGACTTCCACAGGCTCCTCTGCTGAGCAAGGGCTGGTCCCTGGGCTGGTGAAGACACCAGGAGGGGACAAGAGCTGAGCCAGGCTCTGGCAATTACCCCAGAGAAGTCCCTTGGCCACTTGGCTTTCCCTCTGTTGTGCTGAAATCCCAACACTGGTGTTGCACAACCCTTTGGGCTGGGATTTGCCCCGGAGCTCCTCACCTGCCCGATGAGTGGCTGCCCCTGTGTGGTGTTGAGGAACAAGCCCCGTCTCAAGCCTTCATCAAAAGGCCAGTAGGAGCCATTGGGGCTGGTGCTGCTGATGCCAGGATCCTGGGGATGGAGCAGAGGGTTAGTGCCACCCCAGGCAGCCCATGGCTCCTTCCCCTGGCCAGACCAGTGTGATTCACAGAGGAGAACGCAGGCAGGGTCAGCCAGAGCCCACACACGGTGGCTGTTTCCCCCCAAGGGGAAGAGAAACTTGTGTTCAACACTTCCAGGCATGTTTTATAAAATGCCACTTCTGCAAGTCCCCAGGACCCGTTATGGTGTTTTGGGGAGTGGGGGACAAATACAAGAACTCTTGTTCTTATGCAGGAAATGTCAGGTCATGGGCAGGGCTACTACAGAGAGTTCATTGAGGAGGAAATCCAGCTTCCTCCTGCAAGGACCTGCTGGTCCCCACTGCCTCCAGCAAGCACAACCCGTGCCCCCATTCCTTGCAGAGGGAAGAAGGGACATCACAACCAGGTCACAAGATCCCAGCACTTGTGGGGATGTGAGAGCACCTAAGCTGAGCACCCACAAGTTAAACTGCCTGACCCACAGCTCCTCCATTCCTACTCTCCCAGGGGTCAGGGCCATCCTTGTACCCACAGGAGAACAGCACAAGAACCTGGCTGTGTCTCCAAGGTCCCTGCATTAGGGGGATTTCCAGTCACAGTTTACAGTGCCTGACCAGCACTGGGAATTGGCCTCCTACTAAAATTCCCAGAGCCAGGATTGTCCAGCTGGGACCAGGAGCATCCCTTATGCCCTTGTCTGACATCCCTGCAGCAAAGACAGCACTGTGGGAGAGGAGGGGGAATACCAAGATCATAACGTAGCGCTGCTTGTGTTTGTGGAGGTCTTCCACCAGGGAGGGCAGGGAGGAAAACTTCTGGGAATCCAAGGTGAAGTCCCGGTAGCCATCCATGTAATCGATGTCATTCCACTGCCCATCCTGCAGGAAAGAGGCTCAGGAATGGGTGATGGGGCACAGGAATGGGTGATGGGGCACTCCCTGCCCCACAGGCTGGGGTTACCTGGGGGATCTGGTAGTTCCTCATGGCTCTCACAGTCTGCCAGGTCCCGTTGCTGGATCCGTAGCCCCAGCGGCAGAGGTGGAAGCCAAGGGCCCACATGGGGGGCATGGCTGGGAACCCTGCAGTGGGACAGTGGGAGCATGGATGGGGATTCCCAAGATGACAGCAGCACCTCAAAAACATGGGAAGGTAAGGGCACAGGAAGGTGATCACTGACCACAGTGTGCTGGAAGGCCTGGGGATAGGATGGCTGAGGGATGCTGATCCCTCTCCAGCTGAGAGTGTTGGGGATGGTGGTGAGGCTGGGGTGAAACAGGGATGTGGGCATGAAGGAGGTGCCTGCAGAGAGCAGTGTTGGGGTGTGGGCACTTACCTATCACCTGCTGGTACTGCTGGATGACCATGCTGGGATCAGGCCCCAGGAAGATGTAAAAATCCAGCACCCCTCCAATGGTCCTCCAGGTCAGGCCTGGAGCAGGCTGCAGAGCCACCTCTTTGAGGGGCAACACAGAAAGGGAAACAGAAGAGAAAAATGTAGTGACAACTGGGGAGCAGCCCCCAGACTTTAGCCCCTATGATGGGGCCCAGGCAGCACCACAGGCAGCGCTCAGGGGAACAGAGAAATCCCTGTCTTGCACTCAGCAGATGCTAAATGGGTGTCTGGAAGCTTAAATCATCACAGCCCAGAGAGATCATGGGTTTATGCTATCTTGAAAATCTGCTCTTTAATCTCAAATCTGTGCCAGCTTCTGGACCAAGACTAAGCACTTCAGTGCAACGTTTTCCTTCATGTGCTCCCCTGAAATCCCCTCCTAAGTGAATTGAGAGCTGGTTTTACAAGCAAGCAGGTGGAAGCCAGGCTTTTCCTGGAAGGGCTCCTCACATGGAGCAGCCTTTTCACCTCAGCTCAGGTGGCTGCATCTGACAGGAGCTCCTGCTCAGCAGCATCAGGGCAGCAGAGCAGAGCACAGCTGGAGCTGCCAGAGCCCTGGGGTGAGCAGCATCATCCCAGCTGGCTGCAAGAGGCAGCTGCAGGAGGGACGGGTGGTCCTGGTGCTGCCCTTGGCAGGGCAGGAGCTGCTGTGTTATCAGCTGGCACACAGGGGCAGATCCCATGGCCACAGCTGGCAGCACAGCTGGGAACAGTGAGGGTGACAGATGGCACCCCTGGCTGTGCCCCAGCCGTGCCCAGTGCTGGAGCAGGGGAATGGCATGGAGCTGCATGCAGGGGACCTGCCTTGTTGATGGCAGCTGGGCGTGTGGTTAAACTGCTCGGCAGTTGCTAAAGAGCCTCGCCGTAGCCAGGAAACAGATGGCTGCTCTCAATAACGGAGCCATCAAACCACATCTTTCCTTTTCATGCCTTCCCCTCACCCCAAGGTCCCAAACTGGCCACTCCAGCAGCTCCCATCTGTCCCGATCTGCCACTCCTCCACCATGGACAAGCTGGCCTGGGGTCCCCTGGACACCTACCCATGGCGTTGCTGTTGAGCAGGAAAACACCGTGAGCATTTCCACCCTCCTCCATCAGCAGGTAGAAGGGGTGAGCACCATACAGGTTGAATGATTCCTGCAAGGAAAGGTGCCCAGTAAGACAGCAAAGAGGGCAAAGCAGGAGAGCCCCACGTCACTGAAGGTGAATAAATAACCCTGAGCTGTATATGCTGCCACCACCTCACCAGGCATCTGTCACTCTAGAGCATAAGGCAAGAAATGAGCATAGGTTTGGAGCTTAAGGCCGTGGGAGGCTGCTTCTTCCTCCAGCTCAGGGGCTGCTACTGAGCTGGGTGGGTGAGGGGGAAGCCTCCAGCCTCACCACAACACATTGCACGAGGAGCAGGGTGGAGCGGAAACACCCAGCGCCCTTGGAGTGCCAAGAGCATTTTGCAATTGCTGTGAAATCCTCCCTGGCACATACCTGCTCATCAGCCTCTCCCAGTGCTGCTGCCCACCCCTGCCACGCTTTCCCAGGCCCAGGAGAGTGGCACTCCTGCCCTCACCCCCTGCACCCCTTGGGGACAGGGCAGATGTACCGTGGGGGAGACATCACGGGCCCACAGTGTGAGGGTGTTCCAGTCCAGGCTGTGCACGAGGCTGTCACGGTGCTCCCCCAGCCCATAGAGGAATCTGGATGGCAGTGATGTGGATATCTGGAGAAACTGGTCAGCAAAGATCAGAGGGGCCACGGTGGTGTTTAGCCTGCCAGGGTGACACCAAGAAAGAGAGAGGGTCAAGAGAGGGTTCTGGGATGCATTAGGATCCATTTGCTCATCAATAATTGATCTCTTCCCTCTCAAAGCATCTCAAGGGGCAGTCTAACAGCACATCCCACCCTGCATCCAGCCCCCAACATCCTGGCCCAGGAGAAAATTCAGGTCTGGCTGGACACAAGGTACAGCCCAAGCCAGCACAGCACAGCCTTCCCTTTGACACCAGAAGTTTCCACCCAGGTTAATTTTAACCACTGAGGTGATATGGCCATGGGGTTTCTCAGCCTGCTGTCACTGATAAACAGCTCCCAAGTACAGAATGGACCACAGCCACTAGCAAATGGGAAAGAGGAGGAAAGGATGGGATCCCCAAACACACCCAGACCAGACATTGTCCAGCTGGTGGTGCTTACCACCAACTTAGTGTGGGCAAAGCTGTGGAGGTGACAGAAGATGTACAGCAAAGTCACCCACAGTCCTTTTCCACAAAAAGCCTGGAGCTGTGGGTGTTCCTACAGCTTGGACAGCCAGGGAAACCCAAAAGCAGGGAGAGGCCAAAGCCACAACTGTTCTCTGACATTATTCCTGAGCCACCAGATCATTTATTGGTGATGCGCTGGGATCTACACAATGTTTGCCTTCTGTAGCACCCTGGGAGGAATCAGAGCACTGGGAAGTTTTTGGAGAGATGCTGATCCCACACAGGTCTGCCATGGCCAAAGCAAGCAGATGGCCAGCCCCTGGGGCCAGGAAGCCACCTGCTGCTACATCCCCATGTCAGCACTGCTCAAAAGATGCAAGACAAAGAGTTTGGAAATCTCACAGCATGGGCTTTCCTAATGGAAAACCTCTAGGAAACATGCTGGAGCCTGCCTAGGGAGGAAAAAGCTTCTCTCCACTGGCACAGTGTGAGCATGAGATGGGTTCTTACAGCACTGTCCCTGTTGCCTTGCGCTGCAGCAGCACCCCAAAGGGGTCCCAGGAGAAGTTCAAACTGTAAATGGGGTTTTCTGCTCTCTTCATCACCCGGGGAACATCAAGGGGAACCTCATAGCGTGGGTTGGCTGCATCTGTTATCTGCAAAAGGGAGGAAAAGGGCTTTAAAGACCAGCAAAGCGAGAGGGCAAAGTGCTGGAGATGCTCGCTGGCCCCACACAGCCATGCCTGGAGCACAGCAGATTCCAGACTTGATCCAAGCAAGGGATGGTCCCCTACAGGATGCAGGTGCAAGGGTCAGGAGCACAGTAACAGGCCCTTGAGGGCAGCCAGCAGGAAGCTCACCTTGATGTGCAGCCGTGTGTCTGTCTCAAACTCCACATCCAGCCTCAGCTTCTGGATGTCCCGGGGGTAATAGGCCTTCTCCCTCCGCACCAGCAGCCCCACCATGCCCAGCGCCGTCTGGTTGAGGCTCTCCAGGGTGTAGCTGGGGAAGTCAGGGGGATAGAAGCACCAGGGCACGCCCTGCTTGCCCTCTGCCAGGGGAGGACTCTGGATGAAGCAGCAGCCTCGGCTTTCGCAGAGCTCCTGGGTCACCACCACGCGCCGCTCCGGGAAGCAGTCAAAGCGATGGCTCTCGGGGATCACCAGGCATTTTGGGGGTGCTGTGGGTCCTAGCCAGCCCCCCGACACTTGCCGCAGCACCCAGACGGTGATGGTGCTCAGCAGAACAGCGGCCACCAGCAGCCCACTGCCCACCCACCACGGGGCCAGCTTCCCGTGGCTGGAGGGCACCGGGGCTGCCCCCTCCTCTTCCAGCCGGCATGCTGCTGGCTGGGCTGCTGTCAGCTTCTGGTACGACTTCATTGTCCTGCTGCTGGATGGAAGGGGTGAAAGAGACAGACAGGGAGAGCTTGCCCAGGCCTCAAGGACAGCTTCCCCCTCTCCTGATGCCTGTGGTTTGGGCAGAGCCTGCTCCCTCAGCACCCTGCAGCATCACATCTGTGCCTTCAGCCAAGATGCACCTGGAAAATTCAACAAAAGGAAGGCTTGGCCAAGGTCAGGTGGTCCTCACCCTGCTAGGTGTGGGGAGACACTGACACCCAACTGTCCACCAATCCCAAGGGTGAAAGTGTGCCTGCTGCTCTCTGTGAAGAGGCCAAAGCACCATTCGCTTTTGGGAGGTGGCAGAGTGCCCCTCAAGGAGATCTGAATTAATGGGCTGCAGTGTTTCTGGAAGGTGCAAGCAAAACCGAGCTTGTTCTTCCAGTGGGAACAGAGCTGTGATGCTGAGAGCTGCAGCTCCGAGGTAAGAAACATTCTCTGCTCCGAGCATACTCTTCGAGCATCCTCTGTCATCACCGTCCAAAGCCCTGACTCAGAGGTTTTAGACCCGAGGAGAGCTGAGCAAGGGATGTCTGGGAATATGCCGTTAGTCCTTGCTTTCCGCTGATAAATGCTGATCCTGACAACCTCTCGGGCAAACAACTCCCGGATCCTAAGCAAAGGAGACCCCCATGCTCTAGTTAAGTTTGCAGGGAGTAATCTCAGCATAAGAAAGAGACATAACTTTCTTGTCTCCATCTCACTCTCACTCAGACCCTGCTCCCCTCACCCTCCTCCCTGCACAGGCTCAGAAAACCGCTCCATCCCCCACAAACACATTTAGTCCCCATCCCTCTCCCAGCTCGGGCCACCACCACGGCTCAACCCTCCGGGGCCCGGCCGCGAACCTCCCCGAGCGGCAGCGCCTCCGCCTTATGCGCCCGCCCGCCGCTTCCCCCGGCACGGCCGCTCCCGAGCCCCAGGGCCCTCTGCCCGCCACGGCCACACGCACCGGGGCAGTGCCCGGGGGGGCACACGGCCGGGGAGGGACACACACCCGGAGGGACACACAGCCCGAGGGACACACGGACGGGGACGGACACACGGCCGGGGCTTCCCCGGGCAGCGGCGCGCCCCGGGAGCCCCTGCCCGCCTGCGGGCCCCGCTCCGGCAGTGCCGGCGCTTACATACACGGGTCTCCTCTTGACATTGTGGCTGCGGGCAGCGGGCAGGGCAGCGGGCAGGGCACGGGCAGCGCTCCCGGCGCTGCGGCTCCGCCGGCCCCGCCGTAAACACCCGACGAGCTCGGCCGGCTCCTACCGCGCCTCTCTAGTAGCAGCGCATCCCCGCACGCCCCTCCTCCGCTCGCTCTTCCGCCTTGGGTGCTGTTTTAATATTATTTTTAATATTTGTGTCTATAGTGTGGGAGAGCAGCGGGTTTTTTAGGTTTTTCCACAGTTGATGCATGCAGGGTTTCAAAACCCAAAGAAAGAACACCTCTGTTTAGGTGTTCTAAACCTTTGTTTAGGTGACTAATCCTCTGTGCCCCCTTATAGAGTGAGAGCACTTTATCCCTGCTCAGTGGCTTCAGGGAATCGTGATGCTGGGTGTGTTTTGGGCCAGACTCACAAAACCCCACACCTCCCAGAACCTTTCTCCATCCAAGTTTTCACCAGAGGTCCATGCACTCCTCTTCATTTGCTTAACAAGTGTGGGTGCTGCACAGGCTTTCCCACTTTTCAAAAGACCAGAAAGCTCCTCCTGTTTACTATTGAAGGCCACCGCTGTCTAAAGTTCAGCAGTGAATGAAAACAAACCTTTGGAGCAGAGGCACCTTCCCCAGGGAATGAAAATGAAAAGTAACCTGTTGTGAACAGGGCAATTCATCCAGAAACAGAATTTCAGGTGACACAGCCGCTCCCCTCCTGCTATATGTGATCTGTCAAACCCCATGGGGGGAAATACCTCAATTCTGGTGAGCCCCATGTGCGGGGCTGTCACCACAGAGGGTGAAACCCCCATCCAGGATGTAGCCAGGCCGTCTCTCCTGGTGGTCCTCCATAAGGACCACTGTCTCATGGATGTCTCAGGGATAAGCCCTGGATGATTTAGGATGGCTCTGACCACTCTTGGTTATCATCACTCAGAGAGAGCACAAGGAGCAAGTGCCTGTGTTGGGGAAGGCTCTCACACCTAGCATCCCTTCTCCTTGCTTGTCTAGGATCTCTGAGCTGCTAGAACCTTCCTGGATGGAAAGAAGATCTGGAGACAAACCTCAGAGGCATCAGTGGAGACCACAGTTTTGGCTGAAATCTGCCCTCCAGGCCTTAGCTCACCCTGTCCCAGCACCCAGTGCAGGATTTCAACCAGTGCCTGCAAATCTGGGAGAGGTGAAGGCCAAAGCTGCTGCAGCTACACTGGACAGCAGCTTCGTGCCACCCATCACCTGGGAGCTTTAGCCAACCTCATTAGCCCAGTTCCAATGATAAACAGGGATTTCTTAACATCAGGGAGGTGCATTCACTAAACCTTGCTCTGGCTGCCCAGACCCATGGGGCTGTGCCAGGTATGAGGCTCCCTGTGTTTTGCAGCTTGTGTTGTTCAAAGGGAGCAGGGAGAGATGGGATCTTACTCACAGCCTCAGTTGTGGCCCTTAGAGCTGCTCCAGTATTTGGCCCCAAGGCTGGAAAGCACAAACTGCATGGGGCTGACACAGACTGTCCAACATTGTTATGGACACAAAGAAATCAAAACAAGTCCAGCTGAGATGGAGACAGTTTGGTTTAGTCAATTGCCTGTGTTATTACATTTTTTGATGCATTATCATCATTGTTGGATGCCCCCAGGGTCCAAAATGCTGTTCACACCATTAGGGTTGGGGTGCTGTGTTTAGCAGCTCACACAACTGCACGAGGAAAGTGCAAAGATTGGGTTGAGGATCCAGCCCTTGGCAGGATTTGGCCCTGCTGCAGTGCTCAGGGGGCTGCAGGACAGGCAGTCCAAAGGCTGGTCCACAGCTAGTGGAGGGCAAGGCTGGTCAGTGGCCACCTCAAGGAGCCCGGGGAAAAAAATGAGTCCTCTCAAGAGCATTGGGATGCCCCAGACACGTTTCTCCACCATCATTTGCCCAGCTGGTTTTGCCCCTGGGTCAGGGTGACTCCTGGTATCCATCCAGACTGGAGAATAAAAGGATAAAGAACAGCCCTTCCAAGGATTTGGGGGTGCTGGTGGATGAGAGGCTGGATATGAGCCAACAAAGCGCTCGCAGCTTAGAAAGCCAACCTTGTCCTGGGCTGCACCAAAAGCAGAGGAGCCAGCAGGTCAAGGGAAGTGATTCTATCCCTCTGCTGTGCTCTGTGAGACCCCACCTGCAGTGCTGTGCCCAGCTCTGGGGTCCTCAGCACAGGAAGGACATGGAGCTGTTGGAGAGAGTCCAGAGGAGGCAACCAAATTGATTAGAGAGATGGAACACCTCTCCAGTGAGGAAAGGAGAGAAGTGGGATTGCTCAGCCTGGACAAGAGAAGGCTTCAGGGAGATCTTATTGCCATCTTTGTCTGAAGGGAGCCTGCAAGAAAGCTAAAGAGGAACTGTTGTCCGGAGCATGTGGTGGCAGGACAAGGGGTAATGGTTTAAAACTGACAAAGAGCAGGTTTAGTTTAGACATCAGGAAGAAATTTTTTCCATGAGGATGGTGAGGCACTGGCACAGGTTGCACAGAAAAGTTGTGGATGCCACATCCCTGGAGGTGTTAAAAGCCAGTTGAGGTAGGGTTTGGAACAGCCTCGTCTAGTGGAAGGTGTCCCTGCCTTCGGGCGGGCTGAAGACGCGATGAGCTTTAAAGTCCCTCCCTAACCAACCATTCTATGATTCCATAAAACGCACCCGTGTGTGAGCGCGCAAAACCCCCGGCCACGCTGCGCCCCCGCCATCGGGACTGATCCGGCTGGTCGGGAGCTGCCGGAGAGGGGTGAGCCCCGCAGCGGGGCGGGGGGCACGGGGCGTGGTGATGAGGAGACGCGGATGAGGATGGGCATGAAGGGGGCATAACAGAGGAATCAGGACCAGGGTGAGGATGGAGATGAAGGAGGGATGGGGACCAGGATGAGAACAAGGATGGGGAGGAAGATGGAGACGAAGGAGGGATGGGGACGGGGATGAAGGGGGGCCACTACGTGCCGGCAGCAGCGGCGCCCCGCCCGTCCCGCGCCCTTGCCCATGAATGAACGGCGCGGGCGGTCCCGGGGTGACGCGGCGGGCGGGCCGGGCCGGGCGGTGACGCGCGCGGTGACGCGCCATGCCGGAAGCGGCGGGGGCGCTGGTTGGTCGGCGGCGCGGCGGGGGGGAGGCGGCCGCCCCGCGCTTGTTGTTGTCCGCGGGACTCGCTGGCAGGGAGGGAGGAGGGAGCCGCGCAGCGCCCCCGCCGCCGCCCCCGCTGCCCCGCCACCCCCGCCGCCGCCCCCGCCACGGGGCGCTCCCGCCGGCACGCAGGTGAGGAGCCGCCCGGGCGCGGCGCGGAGGGGGCGGGGGCGGGGGGCTGGGTCGGAGCCGGCAAGGGGGGGTGGCCGCGCGTTGCCGCTCGATGGCGGGGGAAGGGGCGGCTCGGCCCGGCTCCGGCCCGGCTCCCGCTCGGTCCGGTCGGCTCCGGTTGGGCGCGGGCGGGCGGGGCGGCGGAGGTAAAAGTGCTGAGTCACCACCGCGCCGGGCACGTGGTGCCGCCGCCCCTCGCACCGGGCCGGGCCGGGCCGGGCGCGCACGTGGGGCCCGGCGGGGGGCTCGGGGCGGGCGGCGGCGGCCCCGCCGGGCGGGAGCGGGAGGGGGCTCGGGCAGCGCCGCCCGCCCCCGCCGAGCGGCCCCCGAAGCCCCCGCGGGGCGGAGGCGCGACGGCCCCGCCGTCACAGCTTCCCTGTCACCTCGCACCAGCGGTGCGGAGCCGGCACCGCTGAACCCTCGTGGGACGGGGCTGGCAACGCCCCCGCACCCTCGGGGACACGGGGCTGGGGGGGTCCCTTGGGTGTTCGCCGGGGTGATGCTTTCCCTGTCTCTTGTTATTTTTCTTCCCCCCGAGGATGAGCGCGCTGCCTGCCTCTGCCTTTGAATGGCTCTTAAAATACATGTGAGGAAACCTGTTGTGACGCCGCGCGCTCCGCCGACTAAAAATAGCAGCTTTTGTAGTACGGAGGGAGCCGGGGCGCAGCCGGGGCCGGGCAGCGTGGCCGCGGCGTGCGGCGCTGGCCGGGCGTGGTGGCGGCTTCGTGATCCGCTGTCCGCCCCGCGTTATCGGGCAGGAGCAGCCGCCGCCACCGGGAAATGCCAGGCGGGCGCGTCGGATGGGCTGGGGGGTCGGCCTGCAGCGGGTGGGGGTTTATCTCTGCTGAGCACAGCTGCTGGTCGGGTGGAAAGAGGGAGAGGTGAGTGCTGTGTTCGGGCTGGTCCCGGAGCCTGTGGGGAGGGAGGGATGCGTGTGCATGGGGCCGCCCTGCAAGCGGGGTGCTCTGCGGCCGCCCAGCGCTGGCCGTGGGAGGAAAGGGGACGGTGACATTCCGGGAGCGGGCAGTGCCGCGTGACTGTCTGGTGGGTGCGGGACGGTTCGGGGATTTAATCAGAACTGAGGAGGTGGGTGGGGGGAACCTCTTCAGCCTCCCCGTGACGGCAGCGGCACAAGGTGGGGAAACATCCAGGCCACGAGCGACGGGAACTGAGATCTCCAAACTCTCACAGTGTGTCAGGGTCTGTTTCCTTCCTCCTCTTCCTCGGGCTGAGAGCTCGTTCACCTCCCTCGTGGGTTTCTCCGTGGAGGATTTATTTTACAGATTGTGCTGAAAGCAGGCCATGAGGTCTCAAATTAGGAACGAGCCCCCTTTGGGCAAAGTTGTTACAGAAAAGGGAAAGGCCTCCATTTTCGCTTTCACCTGGCCGCCCCCTCCTTTGCCAGCGTGCCTAAAGCTAAGCCGGGACTGCGGAAGGTGGAGGGAGCCAGTGAGAGAGCAAAGTGTTTCCCTGAAAAGCTGCACGCCTTTTTCTTGCACTTTCAGTTTTTGTGAGCCCTGTGGCAGACGCAGCCCAGCGCCCCAGCCCAGCGCCTGGTGCCGTCGGGGTTCTAGCAGCGAATGAGTTTACCTGGTGGCTTTTTCTCACTGATGAGAGCAGCGTGCGTCCCTCCGCTCTTTTCCCCCTCTCCTTCCGTGTGTGTCCGTGGTGCTGCCTGCCGAGAGCCCTTCCCCAAGGCTTCGGTCACTTCCTCGGGCTGATGGACGCCGCGGCTGCCCAATGGCAGGCAGGGCTGCGCGGCCCCGAGTTAACTCTGCTCCCGCCCGGCCGGGCTGCCGGACCTGCGGCTGCCCAGGGTTTCCATGCACTTGCCGCAAGGTTGGACACACGGTGACTCTGGCCCGTCAGGACACCCTGCCCGCTTCTGCACGCTCTGAGCTTGACAGGGCTTTGAGCCCTGTGAAGTGTTCCTGGCTGTATTACGCCAGCTTCTTGCCTTGCTTCACAACTGTTTCTGAACCAGAGGTAGAAATTTGTTGGGTTTTTTATTTCTTTTTCCCCCTGCTTGCCTGTTAAGGACAGCGTGCTTTGTCATGTTTTATGTCATTTCTGCGCCGTCGCCTGTCTCAGCAATCTGTTGCGGCGTGGAGTTCAGTACTGCTGTGTGCCTCCTGAAAGGGAAAAATACAGATCAGCTTGATACTCTCTGATTTCCATCAGTATTGGAAGATGATTAATGGCATGGAATGTGCTGCAGGACTTGGTATTGAAAATCTCTAGCTGTGTGAGATGTTTGGGAAGCGAAGAAAGGACAGCTGGGAGTGCTGGCCCCTGCGGCAGTCGGGGTTTGCGGGATAAGCTCGCTCGCTGATCATTTTTGTAAACATCCAGCTGTGAAATACTTGAGCAGTGCTAGCACTTTCAATTATCAGGAAGTTTCAGGCTCAGCACCCTGTAGAGATGAACAGGCAATTTCCACTTCTGTCTCAGCTATTGTTTGAGGCTATCTTCAAACTTGGGCAGAGACTCTTCCAAGCATGAAGCAAGCACAAGCGATGCAGTGCTCTGTGACCATCAGCACAAGGGCTGGGGGAAGGCAGTAATGAGAGCAATTACCCTGGCACTGTGCTCCTGAGTTGAGGGACAGGCTGCATAGTGGATCCCACTGCTTTGCAATATTGCAGGATGCCAAATAGCAGTGCTATATTCCATTATTAAAGTTAGTGAGGATCTCTGACTTGATGGCTGGCATTTGGGGTCAGGAGCAGCAAAGTTCGGAATCCCAGTTCTGCCCCAGAGTCTGGCTGTGCATCTGCAAGTTATTTGTTGCTTGGTGGCTCAGCTTGTCCGGCTGGGGAGCTGCATCTCTGGGCTGGTGATGCTGAGGTGTAATTCCAGTATATCTCTGTCACCGCGTTTTACAAGCACGTGATGGAAAAAGTGCTGTAAGCTTGTCAGTACCAGGGCTGGCTGTCACATACCTTTCCCCTTCAGTCTCCTCCTCCATGAAGTTTCAGAGGTGACACACAGACGTGCCCGCCTGGTGCTCTGTATCCCTGCTCCCTAACCACAGGCTCTTTGCAGCTTCTGACTAGGTTGTTTACCAAAGCACTGAAGACTGTCTGATCCATGTCCAGGCTTCCCCGGAGAGCGCCTCAGAGAGCTCTGTCCTGGCAGCTCTCAAATGTGCTCTGAAGGTTCCTGAATCTCCCCTTTGCTGCTGGATGCTGGTTCCGATCCATAAGGGAAATGGAAAGCTGGCCAGCTGGGCGAGGGCTGCGTGGAGCTCCTCTAGAACAGTAAACAGTGACTCACCCCCTCCTTGTGTCTTCTCTCTCTTCATGTCAAATATATTGCCTCGCATATGCTTCTCTACTCTCTGATTCACACCACCAGCCCGTCCCTCCCCGCTCTCATTACAAATGAGTGACAAGCGTCAGTCTGCCTTACAGGATGTGTGAAGGTTGTCAGAGCAGGAGAATGGCTTTTTGAGTGATGGGGAGAGGGATGGTGCTCTGCCTACCATGCTGCAATGTGCTGGAAATCCGTGTCGTGCCTGCGAGCGGCAGAGGCACGGCGATGAGGATTTAAGCATCTGTAGTTGCCTTCACCTGTCAGCTCAGATGTTACCCGGGGTAGGCACATCCGTTTGGCTGGCGCTCTGGAGCTGGGAACAACTTGAGGATAAACGAGAAATTTAAACAGCTGCCTAGGATTTAAATGGCTGCGTTTGGGAATGAGTAGAGTGTTCCCTGCGTAGCTGTCGGTGCCGAATTGAGACGTGATGGCAGAGATCCCTGCCACTGCTTGAACCTTGCGCTGTTTTTCTGCCCTCGGGAAGTCATCGCTGGCCTGGCGGAAGGTGAGGCTTGCATGTTTTCAGTTTGCTCTGTGTGTGTGAGGATGGAAGCTAAACACCAGCAGGGCTGTCTGCCAGGCACTCGTGTTGTGGCCGGGGTTGTCTTTCGGTGTAGAAAGAGTTTTAAAATTCAAGTTCATCTGCAGTTGTTGGGTGTCGGCAGTGATTTTATAGTAATTCCTTAATGTGTAATGCGTTTGGAAAGCCCTGTAGCGTGGAAAGTCTGAAATCTCGCTCTGGCATGTTTTCTTTCTTAATTGCAAGCCTTGTGTGGAAAGCTCTGTCCTACCTCTGCCTGAGTCAGGCTTTCTGCTGCCTTTCCCTTTCAAAGCAAAGGAACTGAGATCTCTAGATGCTCTAAGCTGAGACTGTCAGACTTAGGATGTCAGCTGGAGACTTCCAGGTTTTTGGGAGGATGCTGCAGGAGGCACAGGAGCTGTCTGAGAGAGGGAGAGGGCGTTGGCAAGGCTGTCAATGGGTAACTTTATTGCAGAATTACAAGGGCTCTTTATGTAACCCACAGTCAAAACACTTGCTGTAAATACGAGCGTGGAGCTGCTCTGGAAAAGCTTTTTCCCCTCACAGTTGGTGTAATACTACTTGCTGCTTTATTGATGTGGCATTCGGAATGTGTCGTACTGCTTACAGAGCAGGGATGTGGCGCGGTCCTTGTTCCAAAAAGCTGAGCTCCTAATTTTAGATGTGATGCAGCAAATGCAATTAAGGAAAGAAGGGCAGGAGTAGGGTAAAGACTAAAAGGGTTCTAATAATCAAATCGCAGGCAGGGTCCCAGAAGACCCCTGTGCAGCATGTTTAGGGAACGCTGCTGGGTATGACTTGTTTGCAGAGTGGTTTATGATTTCATTGCAGGGTTTTGCTTTGTAAGTAACAAATGTAAGGGAGATGACATGCTGATTTTTAGTGTCTTCTTGCTGGTAGCTGAATAGTCCCAAATAATCCTGATGGGAAGGATTTGGTAGATGAGATGAGGCCCAAGGCTCTGGAGGACTGCTGGTGAGGATTGCGAGTGTTGCTGTATCGGTTTCGAGCGGAGCCCAGACCACACCTGTGCCTTCACCTAGTGCAGAGATAAGACTCACCCTTGCACTCATATCTGACTTGAGCATGTTTGAGTGTTTCTACTTGCTCTGTGAAATCTTGCCCTTTGGGTCAGGCCAGCCCACAGTCTCACACCCTTGTTTTGAGAGGGTCTGGCATCACAATTCCTGATGGTGCCTTGAACCTCCTTGTTAGTCTGTGTCAGCAGCAGCTTTGGCCATGGCCCCTGGTGCAGTAGGATGGATCCCAGCCTATGTCCGAGGGATGCTGGCGCATCCGAGGTGTTTTGGTGTGGGGGAAAACAGGTGTGCAGCAGAAGACTCCGAGCCAAGCGCCTGTGCTGTCCTCTGAGGAATGTGCAGGGTAAGGAGCTGTTGCTTTGGTGACATGGAGCAACAGGTGACCAGCAGGGTTTCATCACTCAGAGCTGGAGCATTGCTCAGGGTGGCAGGTGAGCCCTCACGCTGACCCCCACTGGAGGCAACCTCACCCCTCGCCTCTTGTTTTCCATGATACTTTACATTTCTTTCCATCTCCGCGCGGCCAAGCGGCCGCGTTCAGTTTTTCCATCGGCTGGCGCACGAAACGCTTTGAAGACGCGCTGGGTGAGGATCAAAAGGCTTTTTGTGCGCTCGGTGGGTGTGACGGGGCTCTCGCTGGCCTCCCCCTCCTTTTTGCCTTTCCTTTTCCGGCGTTCGCAGCGCGGCCAGCGGCCGGTGCGCCCCTTCCCTTGTAGGGACGGGGGCGGCGCGGGAGGGGGGGATGCCGCCGAGGGAAGGAAGAGTTTCTGATGCTGTGGGAATGTGAGCGCTCAAACTCTGTAAACAGCTGGTGACTCACTGCATAACTATGGCACCAACTGCCTGCGGCCCGGCTGCGCCTCTGCAGGGAGGGGGCTGCCGGCCCTTTCCTCTCCGCACTGGCAGCGCCTCTGCGCTCCTCAGCTCCGAGACCTCCTGGCCAACACAAGGAGCTTTCTCCTTCCCTCCTCCCCGCCTGCCAGTGCCTACGTCTGCGGCTCCGGCCGGGAGGTAGGGGTGGGCAGCAAATGCTGGTGTGGAGGGGAAGCGATGCACGGTGCAAGGGGGCTGGAGAGGTGCCTGTGCTCGCAGGACATGCCGCTCTGGAGAGCGCGCACACAGAGGTTGGGCGCATCTCCGTCTGTCGGGGGCTGGGAGTCGCCCCCCTGCCCCGTGCCCTACCCATTCCTGCTGTGCTGGCCAGACAAGGGGCTGCTGTGGCTGGAGGTGTGCCCGGGGTGGGGCTCAGTGCTGGAGGAGAGCAGGGAAGGACTCGCTGATGCTCTAGAAAATGCAGCGCACACCAGTTGCTGTAAGTGGTCCATTCATCACGGAGCATCTTGGCTTGTGTGCTGTGCGGCTGTCCTTGTCCCTCCTCCAGACATGGAGAGCTGTGCTGTCTCAGGCTTAAAAATAGAGGAGGCGCCTAAATACACTCCCTAATATCTAGGATAGTATCTTGCAGCTCTGCAATTACAGGATTATTTTTTTTTCCCCCTCCTGCTCTTCATCTTGATTTTTATGTAAGTCGTGTGATGATGAGGTGCCTTGACTGATAAAATTCAAGTGACAGCAGCACGGGCTGAGCCAGCACCTTCACCCACTCAGCTCCCACTGGTCCCCACACCCCACCTTTGCACCCCCCCCAAATCCCGCCACCCCTGTTTGCAGATATGAATGAGTTTGTTTACTCTCCGACGACCTCGTGATGTCTTTGCACAGACATGACCTGAAGTCATTATTGCTTTTGGGCTTCTCTGTTTCCATGGCGACTGTCTCCGGGTTGGCTACTTTCCCAAGGTCACCATGGCAACTATCAGAAGGGAATCATGCTTGGGATGCTTTGGCTGGATTTTTCATGAATGATTAGGATGTGTGACACGATGCAGACGTGGAAATGGGGAGGGTTTGGGCTGGGCAGGAGAAGGTGGGGGCAGGCAGAGGACTCCCGCCAGACAGGAGCTCTGCGGTGCCGCGGGTGCGCAGCCCTCGAAGCCGCCCTGTGTCGGGGGCACCTGCCTCACCCCTCCCCTCTGGGGAGCCTTAGCAGGGGCTGTGATGGTGGCACGGCTGCCTGTGCCTCTCCCGGGGTAGGTACCATCGCACCACGGGGTGAAGGGGTTGGTGGAGGTGTGGGCAGGTGGATTTTCTGCAGGGTGCTGGTCGGAGGGGTGTAGTCGTGGCTAAGGTGAGAGTGAAGGGCAGTGTCACGGCAGGGGACGGGCTGGCTGTGGATGGACATGCCTCCACGTCACTAGAAACATCAAGCAGGTCTGCTGTCACAGTCTGGGGCTGGAGGATTGGGAAGGAACAGTCTTGGTGTGTTGGGAGAGGTGAACTCCTTGCTGGCTTTGGTTTTGGGGGGGGCTTTTGTTTCTGTTGTTTGGGTTTTCTGGTGGCGTCTCCTTTGGGTGGGGACAGCGCTGGAAGCAGGTTACAAACCAGGCAGCTTCTCTCTGGGTTGCTGGCTCAATTTGGAGCCGAGCTAATAATCATCAAAATGAGAATGAAGGGAGTTGTTGTCTTGTGGCTTTTCAGTGCCTTTTATGAGCAGAGGTAACTCGTAATTCAGTCCCTAATAGGCCATTTGGAGCGTCTGGGATGCCTCCAGAGGGAGGTGAGCCAGTGACGGGGCCTCAGAGGCCACGCTCCATTCTCCCCTTGGGAAGGGGTGGCACATGGCAAGGTGGTGCGTGATGCTGAGTGTGACTCTTGTTTACAGATGAATGTGGGTGTCCTTCTTTCCTCCCTGCCCTGTCTTCTCCGCTGCATCTTAGTGTGGTTAACAGCAAAATACGAGGTCTGGCTGTTAAAAAGCAATGCACTTGTCAACACAAATTTCTCTTGCTCTTATCTGAATAGGGTAAATGATATCTGAATCCATCCCAGTGATTCAAACAACTGTCTGCTTATTTCTTTTAATGGTGGTTGATTTGGGGGCTTGGGCTGTGTGTTGGGTGTTTTTTATCCTGCCCTTGTCTCTGTGATTAACCTGGAAACCTTGTTTTGTTTTTCCAGTTGCAATTTCTGAGCAGTTTTGTCCGGAAGACTGTGCTCAGGTTATGACGACTAATCCCAAACCGAACAAGGCATTAAAGGTAGGGAAGAGGCTGAGTGGGTGGTGCTGGGTGGCTGGGGAGGCTGTCACAGAGCTGTGCTGTGCTCGTACGTGACTGTTCTTTTTCATTCCCAGAGACTCTTAGAAATGGATGCTGGTACAATTTCCCACTGTCTACAGGAAATGTTAGGGTAGGAGAATACTGGCATTACCCAGAAAGAGGCCTGAAGTCTCTGGGATGGCTTGGAGGCTGGCATATCCCAGCAGCTTCCCAAGAGACTTCTGACTACAGGAGGTGTTGGCAGCATCCTGAAACCAGTGCTCTGAGTCTTGGCAATGAGCTACTTTTACTCTCAGGACTAGGAGGCACTGGGGAAGGGACTTTTTCAGCTGGTGTCTCCCAGATCCATGAGACAGTAAATGCCTCAGACATACCAGCTTGGTGGTGGTCTGTGCCTGGGCTGTTCATGCGTGGTTGAAATTTCTTTCTAGTGTTTTGGCTCTTCATATGTCCTGCAGTCTCTGAAAAGACAAAAGGATGGTGTCCTAAAAGTTCTGTGTTCAGTGATATTGAAGGTGTTTTTCAGCCTAAACAATTTTGTGATTCTAAAAATAGTGGTGGTGGCAAATGTGCTTGAGGAAAGGGCAAGGCCTTGGTGGTTTTCTCATGTAACTTCAGTTACTACATGCTGTGCCCCAGCAAAACCAAATCGGGCTGTCCTTGAAGCCAAGCATGGTTGGTTTTGTTCACAACTCAAATGAGCAATCTTCAACGAAAAACCACAAAATGCTGAATTAAGCCCTGCACAGAGGCAGCTATTCTGTTGCACTGGTGTCCCAGCATAATGCTGGGATAAGGTGTCATCTTTAGCATTCATTATGAATTCCAGGTCCTGACAAACGACTTCACAAAAAAGCTTCAGCAGACTTGACATTTATCCCCTTGAAGATCTTGCTGTTGGGTTCACATTGGGTGTGTAAAGATCTGTGACCTAAGAGAGTAACCCGAACCCACTGCAGCTCAGTGCTCAGATCTCTGCCATGTTTAACCCAGATGTTTTAGTGGAGTTTGTGCTCTCCACAGCCCATCAGGAGTATTTCCCAGGTAGGGATGTCATGTTGGGGTGGCCTTTTCTCCTTCTGCTGCCCAGACCGTCCGCTCACGTCGCCTTGCTGCTACCCCTGTGCTGTTGGTGTTTGCAGGTAAAGGAGGAGTCAGGAGAGAATGCCCCAGTGCTGAGTGATGATGAACTCGTGTCAATGTCCGTACGGGAGCTGAACCAGCACCTGAGGGGTCTCACCAAAGAGGAGGTCATCCGTCTGAAGCAGCGGAGGCGCACGCTCAAGAACCGGGGCTACGCTGCCAGCTGCCGCATCAAGCGTGTGACTCAGAAAGAGGAGCTCGAGAGGCAGCGGGTTGAGCTGCAGCAAGAGGTGGAGAAGCTGGCCAGAGAAAACAGCAGCATGAAGCTAGAGCTGGATGCCTTGCGCTCCAAGTACGAAGCACTCCAGACCTTTGCTCGTACTGTGGCGCGAGGGCCTATTACCCCGACCAAAGTTGCCACCACCAGTGTCATCACCATCGTGAAATCAGCCGAAATCTCATCCAGTTCTGTGCCCTTTTCAGCAGCCTCCTAGTGCCCTCGGTGGGGGGAACTAGCAGCCTTTCAGAGGGGAGGGGATAAGGCTCTTATGCATTGTTCCGGAGTCCTTGGTCACGTCAAGAATTGGCATTTTAAGAAGTCTCTTCCAAAAGTGCAAAAAAACAGAAGAATATAAAAAAAAAAAAAAAGAAAAGAGAAAAACAAACAAACCCAAAGGGTTCCTACAAAGGGAACTTAACTGGCTGCTTCTGTCTGGACTCAGTGGCTCCATCAACCCCTCGTGTCCAGGATTTGAGCTCTGTATGCAGTACAAATTGCAAGATCTGCTTCCTCCTTCCCTCTGCCTCCACAAACCCCTCTCAGCTGTGCAGCTTTCCAGCTGGGAGAAGATACCTGAGGAGCCTCCGGAGTCTTCGTGAATGATGCTCAAGAGCCAGGAAACATATGGACCGTAGAAATCATCATGTGAGATGAATGTATGGGAAAAAGAGTTTCCTTTAGTGGCCTCCTACTCCTTGTAAGAAGGGTCTCCCCTACCTTCCCCACTTCCACCTGATATTATGAGGGCAGGAATATAGGCTTTTTGGATTTGATTTCATCCTGCTAACAGTGGATGGGAGTGGGAGGATGATGGAGATAAATGCTTGGGTCTGACCACACCCATTAAGAATAACCTTTTGTTTTCAATCCATGCTGTTAAAATATGGAAAAATATATATTTTACATATTTTAATATGCCCCATTACCTGTGTGGCCTGTAAAAAAAAACCTACATAGCAGCCTCCTTTATTCCAAGCCCAAGTTTCCTGATAGCTCCTTCCCAAAGGTGTGCCTGTGATTTGGGTATATTTATGCAGTTTATTTCTTCCAAATGATCCGCAGTCTTGAAGTAGCAGCTTTTTTTTTCCTGGGTTACCTGAAGCTGAAGGGAGGGAGGCACAGTCAATGCTGTGACGAGCAGTGTGGTGAGGAGGAGAAGGGAGGATGAGGAGGAAAAATGCTGCATGTATTACTGGTGGAGGCAGAATTGGCTGGGAGAGAAGGTGGGACAGTTCTGCTGGGATCAGCACTGCGAGGAGGGGTTTGTGCAGAGGATGTTGGAAGGATGTTTTTAAAGCACTGAAGTGTAACTAGAGGGCAATAGCATTCAGCCAGGAGGAGAGAAGTTTAGAGTCTCTTCTTTGACAAAGGCACTGGTATGTTAGCAATGAGCATCCTTAGCTGGATAGCTGTGCTCACCAGTCCTTGGTGATCAGAAAAGGGCTGTGGGGAGGTCAGACGGGAGCTTGGAAGAGTCTTTCCCTCTCCATAGCACATCAGATGCTGGATTTGGGATCCAAAGAGTACGGTGAACAACCCTCAGTGTTCAGACAACCTGTGTGAATGTGACCCTGAAACTTGATGCTTTCTCTTGCAAGTGGGTGAGTTATAATGAGGGCAGGATGGAAAATCAATGTGTGTGTAGGGGGCAGAAGAATTGGGATGGAGAAGTCGTTTGTTTGGCTCTGAGCAGTGGTTTGGGAGAGGGATTTCTGGCTTGGCAGTGGGCAGGATTTGGGAAGCTGAAAGGAGAGATTCTGCTGTCATGCAGCAGTGGTGAAACAATGAATGTTTCCAGGTCACTGTAAAAAAAAAATAGCTATGTTGGTGTTTGTGTGTTTTGTTGTTGTTTTTTTTTTTCTTCTTGAAGTAGGAAAGGGAAGGGACTCTGTGTTTTGTAGGGCAGGTCAGAGACTTATGGAATGGACGATGCCTGTTGTCATGCAGGTGAGAAAAGAATGAGATTGCTGAGGTTTTGAGGTGAGGAGAAGAGCTTAGAGATTTTGGGCTCTGGAAAAAAGATCACGGAGAATTCATAAGTGGTTTGGACTGAAAGAGAATAATCAAGTGCTACCGTTGTTGGAAAGAGGACAGTGAACTGGCATCTGACACCCAGTATAATTTGTTGTTTGAGGCTTTGTCTTGCCGTGAATGGCAGTAAGTTGGTAAAAATTTAGTGAAGCCCTACTTGTCTTTGGAAGAAGTTGTTAGCTTGCTTTTTCTTTTTTTTTTCACCTTGTCATCGGAGTCTCTGGATTTCCCAGGAGGATCCTTTGTGAAATAGGTTAATGAAAAGAGAAACCTCAGACTTGGTTCTCGTTCAGTCCCCAACATCGACATCCGTGACTTTACTGAGCCAGAAAGGGTGTCAGTAAAATGCTTCCTGCAGGCTCACTCCCCCTGCCAGATCCACACGTTTTGGAGGGGAGCAGGGAGTTTCCTTCAAGTGATTTTCCAACACACGTAGAGTTTGGATGGCACTTAGTGTTACCTCATTTCTCCTCCATTCCCTCCCTATCTCCAAACAGGCAGATCGATGTCCTGTGTATCAGTACCAGTTATTGACTCCCACAGCAGAAGCTGAGGAAGAGAAAGATGTTACGGTCATTTCCTGGTCCTCTCATGTTCTCCAGCTCACAGACATTGGACACTTTCCCAGACCTTACAGGTGCCTCCAAAAACAGGCAAAATGGAGACTCCTGGCACTGTTGGGGCTTTAAATGAAAACTTTATTGAAAAAGGCCAGTTGACTTGAAAATGCCCAAATGCTTCCAGTCTTTAAAACAGCTCCAGAGCTCCATAACATTCCTGGCTAGATAGGAACACCCTCTGGCTGCCCTTGACACCCCTCCGGGGAAATCAGACCTGTCTCACTGAAGGGGACAGAGGTTGAACTTTGTTCCTGGGGTCTTCTTGCTGTTGGAATGAGTTGAGAAACATATCTTTATGTGGCACTTCCCTTGTGGCCAAGTATTTCTTTTTTTTCCAGTTCTTGGAAGGGTGCCAAAGGCTTGTCCAAGTGATTGCTAGTTTAGTGCTGGTAGGCACTTAAATCTCTGGTCACTCGATAAAGAACAAGAGGCCTGGGTGTTGTTAAAGCTGTTGATACCATAGCCATGGTAGGTAATCCATATTGGATATCCATAAGGACCACGTGGAAATATTTAAAGAGAGAGAAATATATATATAAATATATAATTATATACATTTTATCGTACAGATTTTTCGTAAAAAAGAAAAAAAATAATTTTTTTTCCAAGTTTGATACTGTAAATCTTTATTAAAAGAAATTGCCAGTCCAGGGCTCCCTGGGTGGTGACCTGGAGGAGAATGAAATGTCCTGGCTAAACTTCCACAGAGGGATCAGAATTGCAAGGTAACGTGGAGGGAGGAATGACCCGAAAGCTGTCGATGGCGTTGGAGACCCAGCTCCTCCACCCTCCTCCCTGGAGGGCCCTCCAGCTCGGGGTTGTCGCGTTGCATTCCTCTGGGGTTCGGTTTGTTTCTGTTGTGTTTTAATTTTTGTTTTGTTTTGTTTTGTTTGTTTTTTTTTTCTCTCCGTCCTGCGCTTGCCAGCCTGACACCCAGGGCGAGCGGGGAGCTGGTGGCGTGGGACGCGTCCCACGGCCGCGCCTCCCGCGCTTCTCTGCTGCAGTACTTTGGATGGCTCCCTTCCCTGCCCCTCTTAGTTTGTCCCCCTGACCCTGCTGAGGAGGAGCTCAGGGGGGCTCTGATTTTTGGGTGCTGGGATCCTCTCCCCTGGGCCTGGCCTTTCTTTGGTTGCTCCCCATCCGCAGTGTGACGCGGGAAGCGAGGCTGGGCGGGAGGCAGGAGAAGACGAAGGCGTCAGGAAGGGACTCCTCTGTTCTCGTAGACGTGTTTGCTGTGCTCTCTGTTGGGAGTGGGGAACCTTTCCCTCCAGGGCAGCTCCAGATCCCTTTGAAACAAGGAAGCGTCTCTGCTCCTGCCCAGCTCTCCATCTGCCAGGAGGAGACCACAAAGTGCAGAGACCTGGGTGCCAGGGCAGCTCCGGGACGGCGGGAGGGACGAGGCACTGGGCTGGAGCGGATGTGAGCTGTGCCACGGGATGGCTCAGACCCGGGGAGGAGGAGAAGGTGGCAGTTTTTTCTCTCTCGAATCATTTAAACTTCATTGTCATGATTGTTTTTATTTAAAAAAAAAAAAAGGAAAAAAAGAAGAAAAAAAAGGTAAAAAAAAAAAAGAAACAAAACAAAACCGAAAAACTTTTGTAATGTGGATTTGTTTTCCTTCGTCTGTATTTCAGTCTGCTGGGGTGTTTCCGTAGATGGTGGATACTTGCTTTCATTTTTTTAATGATAGAAGTCTTCTGTTTTAAGTTGTTTTTTATCACCAGCTCATTCTATCCTCTGTGGTTACTCAGTAATTTCATTTCAATATTTATTTTTGTGCTGCTTTTTTATTATAAAATAAATTATTGATATACCAAGCAATGTGGATTCCTGTTTGTAAGGCGAATAGCCCTGTGTATGTGTCCATTACTTCTCTTGACAGCCACAACGTAATTTATTGCTGTAAATTTAGCTGCAGTGACTGGTTTTTTTGTACCTTTCCAATAAAGCATTTTCTGGTTTCAGACTTGCCCTGGTCTATGGTCAGCGTTTTGGAGCCTGAATTGATCTTCAGTGGAGTGTTTTCCTCGGGTTTTTTGCTGCCTGTCCCCAGCGCAGCACCCGGCCGCAGTGAGCAATGTGTTTTTTGGAGGCAGGCTGGGCTAAGGCGAGTGGGATGGCGGCTTGGGCTTTTGCAATCATCTGACCCAACCTCCTGGAGCCCATCTCAGCCTTGCTGTGGTGCTTTCTTGGGACACTTGGAATGTGCTCCAGGGACAGCTGTTGTCCAGGCTGTTTGTCAGGTCGATGCCATGCTCAGACAGTGTGTCTGTTCCTGACCCAGGGGCTCTCTTTGTGCACAATCAGGGGCTGTCTGTGTTAGCACAAGCAGGACTGACAGCTCAGCAGGCACCTGCCTGTAGTTGTGATGCTGAGCAAAGCCACTTGTGGCTTGGAGACACTGTGACCTGTCTGGAAGGGCTGGAGAGAGACACTCCTCTCTCTTCCTTTGGGCTGTGAAATATCCCTTCATGGTTTCCCTGTGTGACTGCTTGTGAATAAACTGCTTTAACCCCTTACATCAATACTTCATCTTTTTGCTTTTCCCTGTTGGGGCTTTGTGGTACCTTGTGCCAGTGAGCTTCCAGGGGTTGTGTTGGCTTTAATTCCCTATTTCAAGTGGTAGAAATTCTTGAGGGAACAGCTGAAGGGGGTAAAACACTTGGCCTGTGTTGAGGCAGTAGGTTGGAGACAGATGGGTGTGTTGGCCAAAGCTGGAATTAAGACGTAGGGCAAAGTGAAGAGGAGCAGGGCTGGAAGGCTTTGTGTGTCAGCAGGTAATGGATGGTCATTAGGTGGGGCCAGGCAGGCTTGGCTGAGCAGCACGTGGGTGAAGCCTGAGGGTGATGGCAGTCTCTGTGCTGAGCAAAAAAAGCATCATCAGCTGCTTTGGCTCCTGCCTGGAGTCACTGCAGTGAGGAGATGGTGACAACAGAGGGGACAGGGAGGTGGGACATTTGTGACTGTTGCAGGGATGGAGAAGCATTAGTTCAGGAGGAAAAGGGATCAGGAATGGGCCAGGTGAAGCTTCAGAAGTGAAAGGAAACTCAATGTTCACCATGCATAGGGGAGGAGCATAGAAGATCTCTGTGAATAGGGTGACAAAAGCACAAATCCTGCTCTCTGGCACAGGTCTGGCAGTCTGGTGCCTGTCAGCAGCTGGGCTCAGGGACTCGTTGGTGAGTGCTAGCACCCAAAACAAGAAGTGTCTGTCTCTGACTGGGTGCTGTGCTCTCAGCAAGCAGCCATGCATGAGAGCTGCTTCTCCTGTGGTGCCAGCAGCTGCCTTCCTTCCCCTCTGCTTTTAGAGAGGTCAGCCTCAGCTCCTGCAGGTGTAGAGGCAGGGCTTGCTGTGATGATCATCCCTGACATGAGTGGGGTGTAAACCTGCCTGATCCAAGCCCAAAAAACACCAGGAGATTCGATAGCTGCAGCGCAGCCTTGCCCTTGGGGAAAGCCCGAGGACAGGCGACAACGGGAAAACAAATCTGCCGACCACTGGAGCCTGCTGCTGGCAGTGAGAGATGCCTGTTCCTCCCGGGCTGCCTGCTGGCGTGGCTCCAGGCACAGCAGGCTCCTGTGTAGGTCACCCGTGTGCTCGCCGCCAGCTTTCCCCGTGTCCTTGTTGAGGAGGTGGAGGAGACGCGCGAGCCGAGGAGACGGCGTCCAGCCTACATCAGCGCTGGCATTTCTGTTCCCCATGGATGCCTTTTGACAGCCTGAGGCTTTGAGGGCCGTGACAGCGCCCAGCCTGAGCCATCAGCTCTTGCCTCTCTCCCCTCTCCAAGAAGAAGGACGAGCAGGAGGCCCAGGCTGGAGCAGGGAGGGTGCCTGCTGTTGCTGTCGCGGCAGCCAGCTGGTGTCCAGCCCAGCACGGCTCCTTCAGCCTGGTATCACACTGCTGACTTGCATGAGTCACAGCTGACTTTTCTTTTTTTTTCTTTCCCCCCTTGTTTGGCTTGCAAGAAAGATCTGTTTTACATATAATACAGTAATCAGGGCTTGACATAAATAGGCAAATGTTATTGTCTGCATTGGGAATTGCACCTGCTGGCAGAGCAGTGGAGGCAGCCCATTATGCACCGGAGTCGATCATTTGTGCAATGAAGTACAACCACGGTTCTTGCTGTGTTCTTGTGCAAGTCTTTATCTCAGCGGCTGCGAGAGCACCAGCAGATGTGCCATCATCACCTTTGCAGTCTGTCCTCGCCCCAGGAGCCAGAGCAGCCTCTGTTCCTGCAGCTGTGGCTGTCCTCTCCCAGAGGGGTGAAGACCAAGATGTTCAGCTGAGATGTCCCTGCTTCTGCGCTGGCTGCATTACAAAGCCAAGCAGCCTTGTTCCTGAGTACTGAGGCTGCACTTTCTATGCAGGACAGTCTGGCTCCCAGGCTGTGCAGGATCCTGGATGAATGCCTGGATGTGCACAGCATCTGGCTCTTGTTTATGGACCTCCTTGCAGGAAAAGTGGCAGCAGTCTCACCGGCTGAGCAGGTATGAGCAGTGCTCCTTTGGACCAGAGGGACTTGCAGGACTGGCTGAACTATAGGTTGCTCATGTGGAGTCTGAGCTATAGCATGGTAAGATTTTTCCAATAATAATAATAATAAACAGAGCTTGTCTTGTTGGTGCTGGAATCTGGGCTTAGCTTAGCTAAACCAGATCCAGCACCTCTGAACCAGCTTAAGTGAGGGTTGGAAGAGGTGCTGTGCAAGGAGACAAAGCAGGAGACACACACGTTCTTTGTGGAGTGAAAAAGATGAGCACAAATCCTGTAGGAATGCCAAAATGCGCAGGATGCTGCGTGTGCAGGTATTTCTGCTGGGCCAGCACTGAGGGGCAGGGAGGACGTTAAGCTTAAGAGCATCAGCATTATAGCAGGAACAGGCAGATCGTGGGCTTTGCTTGCTGAGCTCAGTGAAAATGCTTGCTTGCTCTGTGCTAGAAATTGCTGTTTATTAGAAAAAAAATAAATAATTTTGTGTTGTGATTTACATTTTGCAGCTTAAGAGCAGGGAAAAAAAAGATCCAAATTCTCTGAGTTGTGTTTGAAAGGGCTCCAAGCCTTATCCATTGGTTTGTTTGCCACATGATTGCAAATCTGAGGCTATAGATTTGCCTTCACCCTTCCACTAGCCAGCTACCATCCCAGACAACTACCCAACCAGTGCCTAAGTTCATTCCCAGGGATCATCTCATTAACAGGAGAATAGAAATTAGACTAGAAATTGGGGAAGAAAGGAGAAGAAGTCTTAACAGAAGGATATGAGCTCACCACCATTGATACAAAGAGCATCCCTCCATACACAGTCTTCCCTTGCCTGTGGTCTTGCCCCATGTGGTAACATCCCTCAGCACCTCTCTACCTTCACCATGGTCACCCAGCTGGGCTCAGTTCCTGCTTGCCTTCCCACAGGTCAGGCAAAGCCCAGGGATGGGGAATGGTGAAGGGTTTGGAGGAACAGACAGTTCCCAGTAAGTGAATTCCTACCACCACCAGTCACAGTCTGGTTCCCTAATAAAGATTCTGATAAGAAAGCTGGAATCCCTTTTAACTTCTGATCCATTCAGAGATAAGCTGGTTTAGACATAAACAAGCACTTCTGTCACTGGCAGCTCTCAGAAATGCAGCTGCAGACCTCTGCTTAGTCCCAGTGAGGTCCTGCCACACTCCCGGGGGAGTTACTTGGACAGCTGCATCCACATCTGGAGGGAGAAGAGGATGACTTACTCTTTCTCCATGGTAAAAGTCTTGTGCACATCTCTATAAGCTTTGCTGTGAGAAGGAGAGGGGGAAAGATGTAAAAATAAGAAATGACGTCTTTCAACCTTTACCGGGTTTTGAGGTGAAGCGAAGTCACCTTCCTGGGCTGGTTTTCTCCACGGAGCCCTTGGAGATCATTTTTTACTCAAATTGGGAGAAACTAGAGCAGAACTGTGCTGAGAAAAGCATTTCTCTCAGGCCTCAGCACTGCTTGGAGGTAGGAGGAGGGTGAGGGCATCAGGTCTGTCCTGCACCCTGGCTCCCCTCCCTGCCTGGCATCCCCCAGCATTGGCACAGGGCTGGCAGAGAGACAGCAGCAGTGGGGCAGCAAAGCCCAGACTGCAACACAGGGTCCAACACAGCTTCACCCGGACAGCAGAAGCTGGCACTATTTCACTTAACCTTTTCTGGGTTATTGCATCTTCCCTTTGAGAGACTGGCTTTTTGGACAGAGTTCCTGGCTTCTCAGTATTCTGATTAGCCCAGGCTGTCTCAGCCTCAAGACACCTCCCCTCTGCATGGGTTAAAACGTCTTCAGTGTCAGTGTCTCTTCTGATACGTCCTACAGCTCCTCATCTGACAGGATTAGCATTCTCTTTTCAATGTTTTTGCTCTTCCTGCTGCTCTGTCCATCTATCTTGGAGGCCACGTGCCCGTTGTCCCCCGGCGCTTTGCGCTCTGCCTCCTGCATGGACTGCTGGGTGTAGTGCTGGTATGCAGGTGAGAAGTTGTGGATGGCATCCTGCACGATGTCCTGGGGGCTGATGGTCTCCTTCAGCCCACTCGAGATGCTCTGCATCGGGGCGAGGTTTGCTGCAAAACAGGGAGAGCAGGAGGGTGATGGGACAGCAGACAGCGAATGAGCACAAGTGATCCAAGACACTTCTCCTTGGAAATTCGAGATCAGGGGCTCATTGTGGGCCACGTCAGCTTGTGGTTCCAAGGAGAAGGAAGGCAATCCCAGCTCCATGTTCCAAAGGATAGATCCTCTCCAAGAGCATGTGGGTAATACCACCATCCCCTAATCCTGCCCAGCCACACCAAGGTCTCCTTACCTGCCCCCTTGTTTTAGCTTGTGGGTGTCATGAGGGAAGAGGGAGAAGAAATACATGGAGGACAGGGTAAAGAAATTCCTCTTGTGGCTTTTAGCATCCCATTTGTAATGGATACTAATAAAGTAAGGGAAGTTTCCTCTTTCCTTAGTCATTGCAGAAAGGAAGAAGTGAGGAAGAGTTACCTGTTGAGTTTTCTTTCTTCTCCCTGTACACGTGGCAGGTGAATGCGTAGCGCAGGGCAATGGAAGCGAAGAACATTTCAATGCAGATGATGAAGTTCTGGTAGCCAGCAGCCACTGTCCCAGCTCCCACCTCCTTCCCATCAATGATCTGAACTTCAGGGATCACCCCACATTTCTCCAGGATTGCCAGCAGTGTCCCTGTGTGGGGGAAGGGATAGGGATCATTTCTGCTCCTGCACCCCTGATCCAGGTGGGGCTATGGGAGGAGAAGCCCTGGGTGTCCATGGTGGGACCCACCTTGCCAGAAGGAGAGGAAGATGACAGCCTTGATGGTGATGAACTTGAGGACTGGCTCAAACGGGCGCAGCAGGTCCATGGTGGCAAAGTAGAAGAGGAAAAGGGCATAAAGGGCCAGGCTGACAGAGAAGTTGTAGATGATGGTGATGTAGAGATATCCACTGTGGACACTGCAGACAAAGAGAGAGAGAGAGAGGGCTGCTGCGCTGGGCTGTGGGGAGCAAGAAAGTGCAGCTGGGGCCAAAGAGAGATCAAATGGGGAAGGGGATAGCTTTGCTGTGGGGGAGAACACAGCCCAGGAGGGGGAGCAGGGCAGAGGTAACAGCTTCTCCTCTGCTGGTGGGACCTCATTTTATTAATTTTTTTATTTATTATGGCTCAGAGGAGTTTTGTCCCTTTATTGTTTGGAGGCAGTGAGTCTCTCTTCCCCAGCACTTTGGGCTCACAGTGCTCTCGCTATCCATGGAGCAGCTTCCTGGGGAGACTGGCAGGACACACTGGTGATGGAGCAGGGATCCATCATCTCCCATCCACCCCCCAGCCCCACCCAGCATCCTCACTTGAAATCTCCATCGTGGTACTTCCCAAATGCCTGCAGGATGATGGTGACAATTGCCATGAGGGGTTTCACAATGCAGAACTGCAGCGTGGCCTGCATGGGGGGAGACACAATGTACCACAGGCAGCAGAACATCCCACCCGTCTGCTCCAGGGACACACACAGAGGAGAGAGCAGTGCTCTGGGGTGAAATATGAACCAGCACAAGGTCTGCACATGTGAGGGAGTGGGGTTTCCAGAAGGCAGCTCTCAAAAGGCAGCATAGCCAGTCCAAGGTGGGGGACCAGAGGGCTTGGGGACAGACAGGTGACAGGATTCAGCCCACAGTGCAGTCCTGGGGAGTGAGACAGCATCCAGGCTAACCTGGGACTGGACAGAGATGGCAATCTGAGCTCTGCAGTGGGAGGAGACCCTGACTCAGCAGTGAGTCAGAGGCAAGGACAGCAAGCAGCCTTGCTGCTGGCCAGGTGCCAGGAAGCTGGTGACCTGCCTCCCTCAGAGATAAAAAGCCTCCAAATACAGCATTTTAAGTGAATAATGAAGCTAAGCCCCCTTGGCAGGGCAGTGGGGAAGGAACCTGCCTCCCAGAGAGCCCTCATCTGAGGGAAGTGGAGTCAATGATCCCCTTGGGGTACCCACCTGCTTGCAGAAGCGCAGGAACCCGATGGAGTAGGACATACCCTGAAGGCAGCAGGTCCCATAAAAGCAGCTGGACCTGGAAGCAGAAGGAGAGGGGATGCCATAGGGGGTGCTGGGTGGGGAAAGTGGGTGGAGGAGGAACTCACAGGATGCTGGGACTTACGCAATGGGCTTCCCTCGGATCTCTGTCATGATGGTGCTCTCCCCGCCGAGGTACTCAAAGCACAGGCTCAGGAAGCTGTAAATCACAAAAGCTGCCAAGGCAAGGGCAGACAGGATCAGCAGGACTGATGGAAGTCCTGGAGGGGGTTGTTTCATCTCACATTTCTTCCTGCTCAGGTGTTTCCTCATCCAACCTGGCACTGCATCAAGATTTGGGATGCTGGTGGGTGGGAGCCCAGGGAGAGGAGCAGCAGGTCAAATCTATCTGACTTCCAAGGGGAGTCAGACACATTGCACTATGTGCACAGAGTTCATTACAGACACAGCAGCTCCTCTGGGCACACACAGTCTATCCAGGGACCATCTGCATGGAAATACCTCAAAATTGCTAAGGGACAGCACAAATGGCTGGTGGCCAGCAAGCAGCAAGTCCTGAACAGTTTTCCGGGATGTGCCCACCACTTATTTTTCATATACACCAAACCTGAAGTAATCCAAATACCTAAATGGACCGAGGAAGCAAAACATCCTTAACCCTGACAAGTTTCCTTTGCACTTCAACACACCCCAGCTGCCCAGTTTCTTGGGTGTATCTGCCTCGTGTTTTAGAGAAGCTGTACTTCTACCTCACAGAAAACCTCTTTCCCAGGAATGTGGTGCTGGGGTCCCTCCAAGCCTGTGTCTGAAAGGTACCAGCTCGTGTTTGTGTGTAGGGCATCCCCTCCCTGCTGCCAACAGAGAAGGAAAGGGAAAACTTCTTCATGGAGGAAAGGAGAGTGGGAAGTGAAAGCAATGGAGATTTGGTACTTCACAACCCAAGGTGCTCCAGAGACAGGTCAGCAGGATGAGAACCCTGCTTTGCCTTCAGCCTCTGTGCTGAGCAGATGCTGTGCACACCTTCGTAGCAGTCCCGTACTGAGTCGAAGTAGACGTAGTACTGGTGGCTGCCGAGGAGGAGGAGGCTGAGCCAGGAGTCGAAGGCGTAGACAGGCACGATGAAGAGGATGCGGATGATGTAGCGCTGCTCCTTGGGGATGGTGTAATTCCTCAGGTGTGTGTAGATCTGCAGAGTGCCCAGCATGCAGAGTTGTGGCTGACAGAGGTCAGGATAGGAACCCCCCAAGGCACAGGGGTGCTGTGCTGACTCTCCTCTCTAGGGTGAGAGCTCTGCCAGCCTTCCACCACAGAGAACACACACAACAGGCTCCATCCCACTCCCTGGGCTCACCCCTTGCATGAAAACCTGGAAATGAGGTTCCTTCCCTGGGCTGTGTGAGGAATGTACCCTCCCCTGTGCAGCCCCATCCCAGTGCTTGGAGACAGCTGCTTGTCCCAGGGCTGCCTTCAGCAGCACAGACCTGCACAGCCCCCTAAAACAGGAGATGCCTCAAGGCAGCTGTGCTGGGCACCCCAACCACCCCAAATGCCCCACTGGGTGTTGCCTCTGGGCAGTGCCAATGCCCTGCAGCCTCTCCTGGCTCTGGCAACCACCTGGGGAGGGTGTGGGCAAAGTCCATCCTTATGAGCTGCCAGCACCAGGCTCCTGACAGCAGAGATATCACCTCTGGGCAGCAACAGGAAGAAATACTTACCCAGAGCTGAGTAATTTGCAATGGACTTGGGGGCAATCAATAATTTTCTCTCATGTCAACCCCTGTGCTGAGCCCCGCCTCTGCTGCAGCCCATACCTGGTGGAAGGTGACGATGAGTGCTGACCACACGAAGATGCCAGAGATGACCTGTGCTGCTGTGGTGGTCAGGAAAAGCTGCTGGCCCTCCTGGGAGGTGTTGTGGGCAGCCGTGAGCAGGGCAACAGCTGAGAATGGTGGGGCTGAGGCCAGCCTGGCTGCTGTGCCAGGCTCCAGCGTGCCAGGTGCCACGGGAGAGGGCACAGCACGTGTGGCATTACTCATCTGCAGGGAGGGAGAGGGAAGGGGAGTGGTGCAGGACAGGGAAGGTCCCAGCAGATTTCCCAGCCCACACAGCATGTACAAACCTCCTGAGAGGTTTATCTCCTGCCCAGGGTGTCCTTCACCCAAACCAGCCCCTTTGCCATGATCTGCTTCTCCCAGCAGGAAAATGCAAATATCCTTCAGGAGCAGACCCTCTTTTCCCTGAGGAGGTCTATGCAGTTCCCATGTCTCCCAAAAGACACACTTCTTCTCCTTCCCAGCTTTGCTCCTTGCTTTCTCAGGAATCACTCCCACCTGGAAGGGAATGATCTGTCCATATTTGCACCCCTGTAAGTTCACACTTGTGGCTCAGGACCCTTTTCCATCAAAAACCACAGACTTAAGGGTTAAACCAATCCCTCACCCAGGATAATAAAGAGTCCCTTACCAACAAGCCATCAGGACATTTGTGTCATCTTCCTCGGGAGCCTAGGAAACACCAAGTCCCCCCCCCTCCAAATTTGGCTCCTTTTATCCTGTGTGACCTACTGGGGGAAAGCCTGGGGCTGCCCAAGAAACCAGACATTTGGTGTCACCCACATTCTTCACCCAGTTATTTTGGGATTGTGGGGGTGTCACTGTGCCAGTAGTGCCAACCCCAAGACCTGAAGGACAGCCAGCAGTTCCTCCTGCACCCAAATTAAGCACAGGGGAGCAAGCCTGCCATGCCAGAGGCAGAGCTATGGCATCTCCCTGCTTGCTGTGTGCTCCTCAAAGCTGGCTGCCCCAAGGCACTGAGCATTCCTGGTGCACAGGGTGGCTGGGCATACGGACACCGTGTACCCTGTGGTTACAGACAGCAAGGACCAACCTAATAATAAGCAATTATTTATAGGGCAGCTTCATATCTCAAGGCCAACAGATGCATAAACTGCCATGTTTGGGTTTTCTTTCTGTTAATCTATGGAAGGCTGCTTTTTCCCCAAGAATAACAATAGTGGTTTAAAAACCCAACAACCTGCAAGCTGAACTCTAACAATATAGATGCTTCTCAGTGCATTGTTAATAAACAAATATTTTAGCTGCTGGGTAACTATCGCCTGGAGTAAAACTGTAAGCGTGAACAGGAGAGAAGCACAAAAATATCTGCCACAGATAAGAGTGGTAGGGAATGACCTCGGTCCAATTAAACGCCGAAAACAAACCAAAGCAAGAGCTGACCCTGCGGCTCCCTGTTCTGCCCTCTCACCGAGCCCCAACCTCACAGGAGAGCAAACTCAGCTGGTGTCAGATCAACAGCCCTAAAAATACCTTTCCCCGGCTCTGGCAGAGTCGGTGTAAGCGGAGATGCCCGGGCAGCAGCTGGCGGGGCCCCAGCAGCTCACCCCGAGTACCTGCGCTGCGAGAGGGGGAGCGGGGCTGGAGCTGGGACAGCAGCGGGGCCGATAGTGTTACACAGCCCGCAGGGAGCCCGCTCCTCCTCCCCGACACCGGCCTGTGCTCCTGCCCCGGCCAGCAGAAAAAGGATCCCGGAAAAGCCGGGGCGGGAGCTGGTCTTTGGACAGACTTGGATGCTGCCGGACCTGCCTTGTAAACATTAACAGGAGGACGGAGATAGCTGTGGCACAGGGAAGGAGATAAGAGCCCAGCTGTGCCTCGTTCCCCAATCACTCCTCACTCTTTCTGGGAGCTGCCCTGCTGCTGGCTGAGGTAAATGTCTGCATTGGGCCACACTTTGCCTCTGCCAGAGCATCATGACAGAGCAGGAAAGCTCACTCTTGGAAAGCTCACTCTTGAAAAGCTCACTCTTGAAAGCTCACTCTTTCTAGCTGTATTTTCTAGTCACTTTTTTAATGATCCAGCTTACTCCCCAAGACACGGCAGAGAGCTGTGCTCTTCACTAGATCCATTTATTCTGTTTTCAACCACAGATGCTTGGCCCAAGACATCCCATCTCCTATTAACTTTCCCAGCCATCGCACAGTGGCACCGACAGCCAGTCCTGGCAGCCTCCCCGACATTGTCACACTCTGAACATTGCAGAACAAGTCATTAAAAGCAAAAGCCTCGGTGCCGCTCACAGACAGGGCTCCCAGCTCCACAGGTAATTAGATCCCGGCCGTGCAAGGTAGTCAGGCCATTCAATGCAGTTAGAGAGCCATTTGCTTCCAAAACAAAGGCGGCAAGGAGACACCGGGAATAATACCAGCTGCAAAATTCAG
The DNA here is from genome assembly GCF_047830755.1 of Zonotrichia albicollis. Classification (NCBI taxonomy): domain Eukaryota; kingdom Metazoa; phylum Chordata; class Aves; order Passeriformes; family Passerellidae; genus Zonotrichia; species Zonotrichia albicollis. The sequence continues at coordinate 5,133,217 of NC_133834.1, read as the reverse complement.
CTCCTCGATGGGACTGAGCCATATCCAATCTGTTTTCAGACACCTTGCAGGTAGCTGCCATACAGTGTCTACCTGTTACATGCACTCGCTGGGATATTAGAGATGCTAAGTGAGAACTGAAAAGAAACTGAGCAGCGAAGCTTGTGTTCAGGGAGGCCACCTGCAAATGGGGCTTTTCACCTTGCCAGGGATTCCTCTCCATCTGCAGGCTGTCAGAGCCCAGACTCCCAGCTCACACCCCTCTCTGTGTCCTGTAGCACTTAGGACAAATCCCCACCTCAGTGGCAGCTCCCTGTGGGGAGAAGCAATTCAGCAGGGAAAGGTGAGCCCTCGCAGCCCCTCTGAGATCCCTGACCCACATCCCGGGGAGGGGAGCATCCAGGCTTAGCCCCAGCAGAGGAGGAGGCATGCCTTTCCTCCTCATTGCTGTCAGAAAAAGCCAGGACACTCGGCTTATTCACGGGACCAGCCTCTCCACACCACCATCAGGCCACTCAGGGGGAAGGACCTACAGCACACAGCTACAAATCGCGGCAGGGCAGCATCGAGCCCTCTCTGAAGCCCATCTGCAGGAGCGGATGACGCAGGCACAGGGCTCTTAGCGGCGGCTCTGCCCTCCCAGCGGCTCCCACAGGTGCTCAGAACCAATGGCTGGGTCAACCCCGATTTGTGGCGTTTCCCCCATCTGCTGTGCACCCCCCAGGGCCCCACTCACCCTTTGGGGCTGCTCCGGGAGGGAGTCTGGCTGCCGTGCACCTGCCTCTGCATCCCCCGTGCCCTCCTCCACCTGCACCGCTGCAGACTCCTCCTCCGGACACCGTCCCAGCCCTGCCCGCCTGCTGGCCGCGGGCCCTGCCACTGCCCCACTTACTTACCCTCGCTGCTCCCGGCTCCCACCAGCACCCCACTTTTCCCACCAATGGCTCTTGCTGTGCCCCGGGCTCGCCGGTGCCCCGCTTACCTTACCCGCACCCCCTGCCTGTGCCCGGCTCACCGTGCCAGCGCCCTCCCTGCGCCCCGGGCCCCGCGGGAGTTGGAGCAGCAGGTCGGGCTTTGTCTCCCGCAGAAAAGCCACCCAACTTACCTTTCCAGTCCGCCGTGCTCGGCACCCACGCCCGGAAAGCAAACACGGATGGAAAGCCGCGGCCCGACGCCGCTGCCCCCCGCCCAGCACACGACGAGGGCTAGAGCTCTGCCTGGGTGGCAGAGGCAGCTTTCCCTCAACCGGGAATTAATCCCCACCCGGAGGAGAGCGATGACTAAAAGGCAGGCAGCTGGTGGCACCTTGTGCCTGTTGTTTGAGCAGGCCTTCCCCTTGGTTTATTGTGCAGCAGAGAGGAGCAAAGTCGAAGGACCAATTGCTCGTGCTCTAATTTATGGCACGTGGAAAGGCAGCAAGGTAAGTCTGTCCTGGCTCTGAGCATCAAATCAGAGAGGTTTCCATGACCTTTCCTGACCCACTGTCCTATGCAGACCAGGTGGCACATACACAGCCAGGAAATGAGGGTACTTAACTTGTGCCTGGCTTTTAGGCAGTAACACTCAGTTCTTTGGGGCTCAGCAGTGGTATGCCACTGTATCACCACAGTGGAAGATGCAATTTCCATCCAATTTGCTGATTCATGCATGTTCTCCTCAAGCTGCTGGAGCTATGGACACAGTAAGAGCCTCAGTTTTGTGTCAGGAGAGAATCCCTACTAGCAAACCAAAATTGACAATAACTAATTCCACATGTCTCTCTCAGCCTTCCTAGACAAAAAAAAGGGAAGTGTAAAAGAGGAAAAATTTATAGCTCTGACAGATGCGAATCTTTGATTCTTGGAAGCACAGTTTAGAAAATTATTTTTAGATGAAGTTTCTTGTCAAGGGCAGCTGGAAGCCTGCAGTGTTTGAACGTATTTTTAAAAGAGAGTTTCATTTCTCATAATCCCTTTAAATGCTGTAAATAACTCTTACTTCAGAGAAAAGCGTCCTTTCAAAATCCATTTTCTGCTTTTCTGCTTCTAGGGGATTTTTTAGCAGCAGAATGACCTGGCAGCTGGATCACCATGGTGGGGCAGGCACAGGCTCTGTGCTGATTCTGCTGTACCAACTGGTCTTAGCACAACTCCTCCCTGCCCAGAATCCAAGACCTGGCCTCCGTCTGTGCTGTCAAGTTCATAAGTGACAAAAGTGTGTAACAGCTCACTTAAAAATTTACTACTTGTTGTTGTTTATTACAAGAGGTAAAAACAAATGTGCTTTCCAAGCAAAAGGCAAAAGTTTGGCTATTAATCTTTGCATCAGCTCACACAACATAATCTGACACCTTCTGTAAATGACTTGGTAGAAACAACAACCCTGTGTAACCCCTCAAACCATCTGTCCCCACATCTCCTAAGACAGATGCTCATTGCAGGTCATCAGCCTATGGATGTTCTGTTTCTCCAGTGTCTTGGTACCACGTAATCCATTGGCAGAGATTATTTTCTAACCACTATTTTGGGTTCCTGTCTTCCACCCTGACATCAGCTTGCATGAAATTTGCAGAGCATCATGATCTGCCTCTCTTTAAAATCAGAGTGAAAGTAGAAAATGAATTCAGACTACATCCAGAAAAGAATGGACATAAGGACAAAAGCAGCCATCTAGGACTCATTTCCTAAAAAAAGGCAAGAAAACCTTTCCCATTATACAACTGTTGATTTTTTACCAAAGCTTGTATTTCAATTGAAGTGATTCTCACAGAGCAAAAAAGAAAACAGGTAAAATTTGATTTGACAATGTTTCTTTTATTCCCTCTGCACTGGGTGTTCCCCCTTTGTGGTATGGCACAGCTACAGAGCTTGGCATCTGCTGCTCCTCAGGACACATGTGCAGAGCCGAGCCCTTTCCCAAATAAATGACCCACCCAACATGATAAAAGTAGCACTTCTCTCCTTTGTTGAGACAATTGCTCTCGTCTCACCACTGTCTATATGGACTTGCAAACCTATCCCAGTAATAAAACCCACAAACGTTCTACACAGTAGAGAAAAATTCATGAAATTCCTCAGGACGTCCAAAACCACCACAAAGACATTCCATCATTTTCATTTCTAGTCCTTTCAACTAGGTGGTGATGAGTCATGGGCTCAGGATCATTTCCTTGAATCCAGATGGCACAACTTCACCACACTTGGCAACTTCGGATCACTTCTCGTAGGGCCTGTATTCCTTCCATGGTTTTGTCCTTTAGAGCCATGGCGAGGAGAACAGGTTTGTTCCCGGCTTCCTGCGACACAAATGCCACCAGGTTTTTGGCACAGACATGAACGAGGGGCTGAAAAGCAAAGGAATAGAGATGTACTCTCCTACAGATGGGAGAGTCCTCCTGCAGGAGTTAGGAGAGGAAGAGTCCTGGGGTGACATGGAGAATCTGTTGATCCTGGACTCACACTGAGCAGTTCCAACATGGTCAGCAAAGGCAAGCCATGGGACAGGGAACTTCAGAAAACCCTGTCTCAACCAGCTTAAAAGGGAAGAGTTTGGTCTCATGAGTGTGCCAGCCACCCACACCACCCTGAAACAACTTTACTGGTACTGCACTTGAACTGAGTTCAGCACTGTCTGGGAAACTTGGAAACTCAGTACAGAAAATCTTTCCTTCCATAATCCTCCCACCTGAACTATGGTACCAGTGTTAAATGACATGAAATGCTGTGGATCCAAATGCCTTTATTTCCTTCACAGCCAGGTTTCTAAAGAAGGTTGCAAGTACAGTTTTTTTGTTTAAAAACTTGTTCTGAAGAGGGGATGCTCCACTGACAAGCTCTGAAAAAAACCTGTTATTTTTGTAATTCCTAGAAATCCCCAAATGGTGTTATATACAAAGTTTTTGTATGCCTGGTGTTACAGACATGTTGCTTCTTATTTTAATAGAATCATGAAAAGCAGAAATAAGTAGTGAGGCTGAAGGAGGCAAAAAAATGATATAACCTTTTCCATGAGCTTTCTTTAACAAAATACATCAGAACAGCATTGACCATTTCACTTGGAAGCCACCTACAATGACATCTAGCCCAACTGCCTGACCAACTCACAGCTCAGCTTGAAACATTATTCAGGGGATTGTCCAAATGGCTCTTAAACACTGACAGGCTCAGAGCATCAACCACCTCAAGCCTGTTCCAGGGTCTGACCACCCTCTTGGTGAAGAGGTGTTTTCTCATGCCCAGTCTCAAGCTCATCCAGCACAGCTTTGAACCACCCAGCTTGTCCAGGGTTTATTTACACCCAGAGCTGTGTATCTGTCAGAAGGATGAGTTTGCTTGATTTCAGCTGCTGTTTGGAAACGTGCAACATCCCAAAGAAGGATGTTAGCAGTGACAAGCAGGAAAGCAGCAAACTAGTGAAAGTCTTCTCTTGAACTTTAGATCAGTTAGTTAAAATTATTTAAAAATAGAATGGAACAAAGTAAACATAGCACTTCCCATTTCCAAATAAAACCCAAATAAGCTTGGGGATGGAGGTGGTCTGCATTTGCAGATATCAAAGCAGAGAAAGCAAAATATCTCCCAAAAAGGGAAGGCTATTGCTCAAGAAAAAGAACTCCACAAGGGGAAGTCATGGATAGAATCAGGAACTTGTGCTGCTATAGCTTGTCTAGTTAAAGCTAGCAAGTAATATGTGATAGCTTCAACCCTGATGGAAAGCCTCATAATCTTGTAGCTCTGTAACTTTCTGTTTTAATGTTTGACCAGTTGACGCTTTTAGAAACACATTTGCTTCTGCTTTCTCTCTAGCTTTGTGAAATGGTCGATAAAAACCTCATTTTGTTGAAGCAAAACAAATTAAACTTTATCAAGGGAAGGTGCTGGCAGACACACTTGGGAGAGGGCAACTAAAGTCCATTATGGGGCTGGCATAGACAGGGGAGGATGGGGGTGGGAAAACAGACCTGAAAAGGAAAACAAACTCACTGGAACAGAAACCCAAAAAGGTTATCAATGGCTGCATATTTAATCTTGCAACCCTTAAATCAACAGAGCTTTATCAAACTTTCCATAAACATGCAGAAGCAATCCATATCCTGTAGGATAAAAACAACAGATCACCAAACCACTCACGGTTAGTTAAACTTTTATGTCCAAGAGCAGACGAGCACACATACTTTTCTGATGAGCCCCTCTTTTCCTCATTTTAAAATTAATCTTATCACTATTCAAACACTGCTTAACTGCTGTGATTCATCAACTCCCTGGCAGCTTGCACAGCCCCACCTACCCCATTTCCCCCTTATCCTCGCTGCCTCTGCGCTTCGCATCCGCTCTCACCTCACCTCATCCTTGCCCAGCAGCACCTTGGTGGTGAGCGAGGGCCTGCCCACGTTGTCGCCGATGGTGTTGGGGTCCACGTAGACGATGGTGCCCATCTTGCCGTACTGTGTGACCACCACGAGCACCGAGTTGGAGAAGGCCGTGCACACCACCTCGGTGGGCACCCCGTGCACCACCTCCTCTCGCTGCTTAGACGTCACGATGGGACTCGCTTCCATCGCTTCCGAAAAAGAACAGAACGACAACAGTATGACAACATTAGATTAAAAACATGCGCCACGAGCTACAGAAATCCTGAATCATTCCCGTAACTTGAAATACCCACGGTTAAGTTAATTTCAGTGCAAACCTGCACCCATGACTGGGGGGGACTTCGCAGCCCCGCAGCGATGGCATCACTGCCCCGCATGGCCCCGCTGCCTCCGACAGGGGCCCCGCTAGCGCGGATAGCTGGTACCGAGGGGGAAACCTCGAGCCCTGCTTTTCACCCCAGCTCCACCAGGCTTTTCCTGAGAGAGACATGGAGACAGGGACACAGCCATCCCCACCCCGCCGGGACGCGGCCCTCACCGCCCCTACCCTCGCCAGCCCCGCCGCGCCGCCGCTCTCCGCCCGGGCCCGCCCCGCCGTGGCGGAAGCGGCGCCTTTCTTTTCCTTTCCCTTCCCATCCCTCCCTCTCTCCCTCCCGCAGCCGGCGGGGGGCGATGGCGCAGGGCGGCCGCTGCCCTCACGGGCTGTCCCCTCCCCTCCCCTTCCCTCAGCGCTGCCGCCATTACCCGTCGCGGCAAGACGCCATGTCCGGCCCCCCCGCGCTCTCAACACGGTTGCTCGCCGACCCCGGGCAGAGCTGCCGCACCCGGTCCCTTCTCCGGGGATGAATTCCTTCCCCCGGGGATGAACCCCTTTCCCGGGAGTGATCCCCTTCTCCGGGGATGAACCCCTTCCCCCGGTCCGGTTTCCACGCCCGGTTTCTCCCCGTTTCACGCCGAGAGTTGGGGAGGACTCACAGGCAGGACCCCTCTTCTGCATGAGGGGGTGGCTGTGAGAGGACAGGTGACCCTGGGGACACAGAAGCGCTGTGAATATTGTTTTCCCTCCATTTGCGCATGGGATATGATCGCTCCCAGTACTGGGTTTTGTTAGGCCATGCTCTAAGACCCCGAGTGTGCTTTCCCATCTTAATAAAAATGGCTTATAAAGGGGGCTTGTGTGAAAGAGGCAACTTTTTACATAGACAAACAGAGGTTGCCCAGAGCAGCTGAGGTTGTGCCATCCCTGGAAGTGTCCCAGGCCAGGCTGGACAAGGCTTGGAGCGACCTGGGATGGTGGAAGGTGTCACCCACAACAGGGTGAAAGAAGATGATCTTTAAGGTCCTTTCCAACCCAAACCATTCTGTGATTCTCTGAAAACAAGGCTGGTTTTGGTCAGAGAAGTGGGTTTGCCATTAGCTAGCTGAGTGAGCATTGGCAGGTGACCAATGGAGCTGTACAGGGGGATAAAATAAAGACATATGTGAGAGGAGAGTGGAACCAAATGTGTCTGTCCCAGGTGCAAACATTAGTTTTTATTAATTATACCTCATTAATACAATGCTATTTTTTCCCTTTGAAATACCGGTACTCATGAATAAAAATTTTGTATTCTAATTTATACAAAGCACTGAAAATTGGCATTTCCCAGAAGTTTGCAACCTGCCAGACTCTTGAAATTGCTGCATCTAAAATACATTCAAAACTTGTGTTCCCATGTTTTAGCTCTCCTTTGCCACCATCCTCACCACATCCCAAATATTCTGGCCATGGGTACAGCAATAGCTACCTGATCTGTGAGTTATCTGTTCAGGTAACATCTCTGAAGGACCTAATGAATATTTCCTTTGTTTGTTTTGCATTAAAAGTTTTACCAAAACTTGATTGCAGGAGGAACACATACACTTTGTGCTGACAATCCTTTAAGGCACCGTTAGAGAGCAGCAGAGATCCATGGAAAAGCTTTTAATTCAGCAGGTTATTTTTGTGGTTAATTCAAACAGAGAGAGACTCGATACCTTTTCAGTACTCTTTGCAGTCTGGCAAATAGTCTGTTTTCCAGCACTGAATAAACAGCATTCCTCTTTCTTGCTTACCACAATCACTCGAGGCTTTGCCTGTTTGACAGAGATAATAGCAGCTATTGTCAGTAAAACCTCCTGACTCATAAAGAAGTTTATTCCTGCTCTGCCTTCTCCAGAGAGTAACTTTACTTCAGGACACAAAGCACTGGATTCTTCCTGCCATCCTTGCCAGACTTCATTTTATTTTTTACATGACAGGGGAACAAAGGGAGTCCACTGTAGTTCAGATTTACATGGAAACACCATTCTTTGCTGTTTTACATTAGTTTGGGACAAAAAAAAAAAGTTGTCTTTCACAGTTCCTGTCAATTAGATGTCTCATTTTGGCATGTAGCTGAGATGGGATATAGCAAGCGGAAGCAACTGAGCACTGAATCCTCATCACTGAAAGTAATACATTAAAAAATTAACTAAGGAGAAGATTCCTGTTTGTGTGACTGAGGCAGGGCATGGGGATTTGAGAATACACACCAGGACAGGTAATGGGACCTTTCCTGAGGAGGTCTGTCTGCCCGTCATCTGCTTCCCAGTATTTCTGGCTGAGGAGGATCTGGATCCATACTCACACTCCTGGTTTCTATAACACTTTACCTCCACAGATCCCTGATCACATTGCAAACGTTATTACATTTAGCCTCATAAACTGTCTTTCATCATAACAGATCGTTAATATAGCCCATTTTATGGTTCGAAGGAAATAAAGAATCGAGACCGACAGCAGTTTCAGAGCCATCAAATCCTCAGCTGGAGATTTCACAGGATTTCAAGATCCCTTCTTCCATCCCCATGCACTCGCTGCCAAAGAA